>NC_069502.1:28293945-28528945 GCF_027579735.1 Bombina bombina
GATTTTTCTGATTCAGATGGCTCCGGGACGGCTCGTCTGAAGATGGCTCCGCTCCGGATGGATGAAGATTGAAGACGCCGCCTGGATGAAGACTTCAATCGGATGGAAGACCTCTTCAGCGCCCCTTGGATGATGACTTCAGCCGCTGCGGATGTCCTCTTCTGTTCCATCGGTGGTCGGCTGGCTGAAGAAAGCTAAAGGTAGGATGATCTTCAGGGGGGTAGTGTTAGGTTTATTTAAGGGGGTTTGGGTTAGAGTAGGGGTGTGTGGGTGGTGGGTATTAATGTTGGGGGGGTTGTAATTTATTTTTACAGGCAAAAGAGCTGATTTCTTTGGGGCATGCCCCGCAAAAGGCCCTTTTTAAGGGCTGGTAAGGTAATAGAGCTGTTAACTTTTTAATGTAGAATAGGGTAGGGCATTTTTTTATTTTGGGGGGCTTTGTTATTTTATTAGGGGGCTTAGATTATGTGTAAGTAGAATAAAATTGTTGTAATATTTTTAAAATGTTTGTAACTTTTTTTTTTTTTTTGTAACATAGTTTTTTTTATTTTTTGTACTTTAGTTAGTTTATTTAATTGTATTTAATTGTAGTTATTTGTAGTTAATTAATTTAATTTATTTACTGATAGTGTAGTGTTAGGTTTAATTGTAACTTAGGTTAGGATTTATTTTACAGGTAATTTTGTATTTCTTTTAGCTAGGTAGATATTGAATAGTTAATAACTATTTAATAACTATTCTAACTAGCTAAAATAAATACAAAGTTACATGTAAAATAAATATAAATCCTAAAATAGCTACAATGTAATTATTAATTACATTGTAGCTATGTTAAGGTTTATTTTACAGGTAAGTATTTAGTTTTAAATAGGAATAATTTATTTAATGATAGTGTAGTGTTAGGTGTAATTGTAACTTAGGTTAGTTTTTATTTTACAGGTAAATTTCTATTTATTTTAGCTAGGTAGCTATTAAATAGTTATTAACTATTTAATAGCTATTGTACCTAGTTAAAATAAATTGAAATTTGCCTGTAAAATAAAAATAAATCCTAAGATAGATACAATATAATTATTATTTATATTGTAGCTATATTAGGGTTTATTTTAAAGGTAAGTGTTTAGTTTTAAATAGGATTAATTTAGTTAATAAGAGTTATAATATTTAGATGCATTTAATTAATATTTAAGTTAGGTGCGTGTTAGGGTTAGACTTAGGTTTAGGGGTTAACATATTTATTATAGTTGCGGCGGTGTAGAGGGGGGGCAGGATAGGGGTTAATACATTTATTATAGGTGGCGGTGGTGTAGGGGGGCAGGATAGGGGTTAATAAATTTATTATAAGTGGCGACGGTGTAGGGGGAGGGCAGATTAGGGTTTAATATAGGTGACGGCGGGGTCCGGCAGCGGCGGTTTAAGGGGTTAAACAATTTATTTAGTTGCGGCAGGGTCCGGGATCGGCAGGATAGGGGTTAATAAATTTATTATAGGTGGTGGCGGTATAGGGTGGGCAGGATAGGGGTTACTAGGTATAATGTAGGTGGGCTCCGGGAGCAGTGGTTTAGGGGTTAATACATTTATTATAGTTTAGGCAGGATCTAGGAGCGGTGGTTTAGGGGTTAATAACTTTATTTAGTTGCGGGGGGGCTCCGGGGGTGCCGGTATAGGGGGTAGAACAGTGTAGTTTAGTGTGAGTGCTTAGTGACAAGGGTATCAATAAAGCTGGGAAAAAGCCGAAGAGCAGTGAGTTCAGACAAGTGATAACTATCACAGTCCACTGCTCATCACCCCATACTTGGTGCGCGCCTTTTTGACAGCTTTATTGATAACTTTGGCGAGCGTATTCAGGTCCGCGGTGGCAATGTGAGGCGAGCTTAGGCGGGCGTATTGGGGCCGGCGATGGCAGGTAAGTATACACGTTGATAACTAGGCCTCAAAGTCTGGTTGAAACCCTGACAATATCTCTCAAATCACTTGTTTCCTTTAACAGCAAATCTTCTGATTATTTGCCACTTCCAGTTGGAGTACCACAATGCTTTGTCTTTGATCCCTTGCTTTTCTCTCTCTATGCATCCTCCCTTGGAAAACTTGTTTTGGTTCCAGTACCTTATCTGGGTATGCTGATGATACCCAGATCCATCTTTCCTCTCCTTATTTCACTCCCTCTTTACTCAACCGGATTGCCAACTGTCTTTCTGCAATTTACTCTTGGATGTCCTCACACTACCAGCAACTCAATCTGTCCAAAACTGAACTTCTACTCTTCAAGATATCCAGCACCTGATATTTATCTGTTGGTCAGAGACTCTTCTCAACACTTCACCACCAAGTCCACTGTCTTTGGGTCACATTTGACTCAGAACTGACATTCTCTCCGCATACACCAGCACTTACCTAATCCTGTCGTGCACACCTACAAAACATTTCTAGATTTTGTCTGTTCCTTATTAAAAAAAAACTCTACAAGAATACTAAATAATTCATTTTGTCACAGATTGATTATTGCAAACTACTTCTAAATGGCCTTCCAAAACACTGCCTCTCCTCCCTCCAATATATTATGAATGCTTCATTTAGACTCATCCACCTAAGTCGTTAATCTAAATCAGCAGCTCCACTCTGCCAGTCTCTACACTGGCTCCCATTAGACTCCAGAATACAATTTAAAGTATTAACCCTAACTTACAAAGCACTCAACAGCCTCACTCCTAACTATCGTCCAGATTATGAGTTTTGCGTTATGAGCGGCTCGGTACCAACTTGCAAGTTATTTCCACCGCTCACCTCCCTATAGCGCTGCTATTACAGGTTTGCAAAAACCCGGCGTTAGCAGGCAATATGGCAGTGTTGAGCTCCATATCGCACACAAATACCAGCACTGCTTTGAGCTGGTTTTACGTGCTTGTGCACAATTTCCCCATAGACATCAAAGGGGAAAGCCGGCTAAAAAAAGCCTAACACCTGCAATAAAGGAGCGTAAAGCTCCGTAACGCAGCCCCATTGATTCCTATGGGGAAAGAAAATGTATGTTTAAACCTAACACCCTAACATAAACACTGAGTCTAAAAACCTTTAATCTGCTGCCCCCGACATCGCTGACAGCTACATTAAGTTATTAACCCCTTATCTGCCGCCCCCGACATCGCCCTCACCTACCTACACTTATTAACCCCTAATCTTCTGCCCTTAATGTCATCGCAACCTACATTACATCACATTAACCCCTAATCTCCCGCCCCAAATGTTGTTGCTACCTACATTACACTTATTAACCCCTAATCTCCTTCCCCCAATGTCGTTGCTACCTTCCTACACTTATTAAGCCCTAATCTGCCGCCCCCAACATCGCCAACGCCTGTCTACACTTATTAACCACTAATTTGCTGCCCCTGATGTCGTCGCCACCTACCTACACTTATTAACCCCTAATCTGCTGCCCCCAACGTCGCCGCCACTATACTAAAGTTATTAACACCTAAACCTACCGTAAGTCTAACCCTAACCATAACGTAACCATAACCCTAACACCCACAAAATTAAAATAAATCTAAATCAAAATTACTATCATTAACTAAATAATTCCTATTTAAAACTAAATACTTACCCATAAAATAAAACCTAAATCTAACTACAATATAACTAATAGTTACATTGTAGCTATCTAAGGTGTTATTTTTATTTCACAGATAAGTTTGTATTTAATTTAACTAGGTAGACTAGTTAGTAAATAGTTATTAACTATTTACTAACTACCTAGTTAAAATAAATACAAATTTACCTGTAAAATAAAACCTAACCTGCCTTACACTAACACCGAACATTAATTATTGTAATTGATTTAATTGTATTGTAAATACAATTAACTAAATTACAAAAAAAATCTAAATTACACAAAATAAAAAAGAAATGATCAAATATTTAAACTAATTACACCTAATCTAATAGCCCTATCAAAAAAACAAAAAAAAAACTAGCCTAAACTAAACTGCCAATAGTCCTTAAAAGGTCATTTTGCTGGGCATTGCCCCAAAGAAATCAGCTCTTTTACCTGTAAAAAAATACAAACACCCCCCCAACAGTAAAACCCACCACCCACACATCCAAACCCCTCAAATAAAATCCTATCTATAAAAACTAAGCACCACATTGCCCTGAAAGGGGCATTTGGATGGGCATTGCCCTTAAAAGGGCATTTAGCTCTTTTCCATTGCCCAAAGTTCCTAATCTAAAAATAAAACCCACCCAATACACCCTTAAAAAAAACCTAACACTAACCCCCGAAGATCCACTTACAGTTTTTGAAGACTAGACCTCCATCCTTATCAAGCCGGGAGAAGTCTTCATCCAAGCGAGCAGAAGTCCTCAACGAAGCCGGGAGAAGTCTTCATCCAAGCGGCAAGAAGTGGTCCTCCAGGCGGGCAGAAGTCTTCATCCAGACGGCATCTTCTATATTCATCCTTCCGATGCAGAGCGGCTCCATCTTCAAGACATCCGGCGCGGAGCATTTTCTTCTTTCGACGGCTACTGAAGAATGAAGGTTCCTTTAAAGTGTCAGTAAACATTAAAAATAATGTTATATTATTCTGCACATAGTGCAGAATTATATAACATTATATTAGAGCAAACATTATAAAACAAAATTTCCCCTTTTAATTTTTTAAAAAAACTGTCAGAAAGCAGGAGCGAGCTGCACTTAGTGCTATGGCGCGGTCAGGCCGGGCTGTGACTATACAGCTAGCCCGATGCGCTATTTGAAAAAAACAGACCCGCTCAGAAGATCACAGAGAGCGGGTCTGTAAAACAGCAGTTTTTTTAAAAAATTCAAAGGGGAAATTTTGTTTTATAATGTTTGCGCTAATATAATGTATGTGCAGAATTATATAACATTATTTTTAAGGTTTACTGTCCCTTTAAGGGACGTCATCCAAGATGGCGTCCCTTGAATTCGGATTGGCTGATAGAATTCTATCAGCCAATCGGAATTAAAGTTGAAAAAATCCTATTGGCTGATCCAATCCGCCAAAAGGATTGAGCTTGCATTCTATTGGCTGATTGGAACAGCCAATAGCATGCAAGCTCAATCCTATTGCCTGATTCGATCAGCCAATAGATTTGAAGCTCAATCCTATTGGCTGATTGCATCAGCTAATAGGATTTTTTAACTTTAATTCTGATTGGCTGATATAATTCTATCAGCCAATCGGAATTCAAGGGATGCCATCTTTGATGACGTCCCTTAAAGGAACCTTCATTCTTCAGTAGCCGTCAAAAGAAGAGGATGCTCCACACCGGATGTCTTGAAGATGGAGCCGCTCCGCATCGGAAGGATGAAGATAGAAGATGCTGTCTGGATGAAGACTTCTGCCCGCCTGGAGGACCACTTCTTGCCACTTGGATGAAGGCTTCTCCCGGCTTCATTGAGGACTTCTGCCCGCTTGAATGAAGACTTCTCCCGGCTTGATGAGGATGGATGTCCAGTCTTCAAAAAGTGAATCTTCGGGGTTTAGTGTTAGGTTTTTTTAAGGGTTTATTTGGTGGGTTTTATTTTTAGATTAGGGACTTTGGGCAATGGAAAAGACCTAAATGCCCTTTTAAGGGCAATGCCCATCGAAATGCCCTTTTTAGGGCAATGGGAGCTTAGGTTTTTAAGATAGGATTTTATTTGAGAGGTTTGGTTGTGTGGGTGGTGGGTTTTACTGTTGGGGGTTGTTTGATTTTTTTTTTACAGGTAAAAGAGCTGATTTCTTTGGGGCAATGCCCCACAAAAGTCCCTTTTACGGGCCATTGGCAGTTTAGTGTAGGCTAGGGTTTTTTTTATTTTGGGGGAGCTTTTTTATTTTGATAGGGCTAATAATTAGGTGTAATTAGTTGAAATATTTAATAATTTCTTTTTTATTTTGTGTAATTTAGTGTTTATTTTTTTTGCAATTTAGTTAATTTTATTTAATTAATGTAATGGATTGAATTAAAGTGTAATGTTAGGTGTTAGTGTAAGACAGGTTAGGTTTTATTTTACAGGTAAATTTGTATTTATTTTAACTAGTTAGTAAATAGTTAATAACTATTTACTAACTAGTCTAGCTAGTTAAAATAAATACAAACTTGCCTGTGAAATAAAAATGAAACCTAAGATAGCTACAATGTAATTATTAGTTATATTGTAGCTAGCTTATGGCTTATTTTACAGGTAAGTATTTAGTTTTAAATAGGAATTATTTAGTTAATGATAGTAATTTTTATTTAGATTTATTTTTATTAAGTGATGTTAGGGCTAGACTTATGGTTAGGGTTAGGTTTAGGGGGTTAATAACTTTAGTATAGTGGCAGTGGTGACATTGAGGGCGGTAGATTATGGGTTAATAATATTTAACTAGTGTTTGCGATGCGGGAGTGCGGCAGTTTAGGTGTTAATATGTTTATTATAGTGGCGGCGATGTCTGGAGCGGCAGATTAGGGTTAATAATTTTATTTTAGTGTTTGCGATGCGGGAAGACCTCTCTTTAGGGGTTAATAGATAGTTTACTTTGTAACACTTTAGTTAAGTGTTTTATGCTACAGATTTGTAGCATAAAACCCATAACTACTGACTTTAGATAGCGGTATGAATCTTGATGGTATAGGGTGTACTAATCACTTTTTAGCATCCCAGGCAAAACTCGTAATACCGGTGCTATGGAAGTCCCATTGAAAAAGGACTTTTTGAAAGGTGTGGTAGTTACATTGCGTTACGGCCAAAAAAGTGTGCGGTACAGCTATACCTACAAGACTCGTAATAGCAGCGGTAGGCTTTTTCACTCATAACGCAAAACTCGTAATCTAGCCGTATATTTCCTCTATCATGTTCCATTATTCCCCAACTTGTCTTCTTTGATCAACCTCTGACCTACGTCTCTCCACTCCTATTATCTCTACGTCCCACTCCCACCTCCAAGACTCACGTGCTGCTTCTGTCCTCTGAAACTCTCTACTCCGTTCAATAAGACTGTCTCCTGTCTTGAAAACACAAATATTCAGAAATGCTTACCATCTCTCCTTTGTTTTTCATCCTAACCAAAATCATTCTTGAATTGTCTGACTCACTGCTGCAACTACATGTAACAAGCTACCACAAACCTTGTGTCTCCGCACCCTTAACCTGTAGACTGTAAGCTCTCTGGTACAGGGCTCTCTACCTCATGGTTAGATTTGCTTATTCTGTTATTGTTGTTTGTATTTTATCATAAATCTTTGTCATTGTATACTCTTTTCTTTGTACCCAGCGTTGCAGAATTTTTGCGGCGCTACACAAATGAATTATAATAATAATCTTCTGATTCCTAAGCAGTTAAGAACATGACTTTCCCAGGCACATCTACTGTATGGGTAAAATACTCAGTCAGGAGCTGTTACTGCTGCTCAGGATCAGGTTGAGGAAGGAGCTATTTTCCCCACCAAGAGTGAAGGAGGTGCCTAGCATATCAGAAGGTTCCTAACTGGAGCAAGGATCCAGGAAGCAAAGTTTATCGTTTAGAGAAGCTGCTGCCAAGAAGCAGTGAGCACTGAAGTATATGGAACTGGTGTGAGTGGAACCACTACCTAAAGATAGAGATAAATTAGTTAGACATGGCATGGAGCCAGAAGCCTCTAGGGTACAAAGTCCACTTGTTCCTGTTTTAGGGTACTTATTTAGGTAAGCCTCTGGAACAATGTACTGTTGTGTCCAGTCTCTGGGAATGAAGCCAAGAAGGCCACAACCATGCCAGTGTGTTTATGATTCTGCACTGCACCTTTATGAGATTGCATGGGAGACAGCACCTTTAAAAAACACACATATAAATGACTAAATTGTGAGAGTAGAGTAGACAGTGGGACAGATTCCAGCCAGATGATTCAGCTAGTGAGACACCTTTCTGCACTCACTCATGTTAACAGATGGTGCTACCTACAAATCCTCAAGGGCCCTAAGGGCATAATCAATTTAAAGATTTTTCAGCACTATCAGGGAAGAGGGTGCATCAGAGTGTGAGTCTGTGTTCCTACTGTTAAACCATTGCATTTTTTTAAATATATTTTCTATATTTTCTTTTTTGTATTTGCATTCATTGTTACAACTTATTTCTCTTTTTATAATAAAGTCAAAACATATGGTAATGTCTATGTGTGTGTGAGGGTTATCCATTTATCTCAGTGCTGTGGATACCACCTACTTTACAGTCATCTGACTCTGAAGATGCCTTTTCTGACTACTCCTCAGATGACCCTGAACCAGTAACTGAAACAGAGCCTGATTCCATATCCGTTTTATTCTACAGGAAGTTCAAAACCTGTTAATAAATTAAACCAGGTTTTTAAAGCTCCGTCAAATGCTCACCAGGCATGTGAAGCTCCGGACTTGGTGACGGGGATGGGCATTGCCCTTAAAAGGGCATTTAGCTCTTTTCCATTGCCCAAAGTTCCTAATCTAAAAATAAAACCCACCCAATAAACCCTTAAAAAAAAACTAACACTAACGCCCGAAGATCCACTTACAATTTTTGAAGACTAGACATCCATCTTCATCAAGCCGGGAGAAGTCTTCATCCAAGCGGGCAGAAGTCCTCAATGAAGCCGGGAGAAGTCTTCATCCAAGCGGCAAGAAGTGGTCCTCCAGGCGGGCAGAAGTCTTCATCCAGACAGCATCTTCTATATTCATCCCTCCAATGCGGAGCGGCTCCATCTTCAAGACGTCAGTATATTTATAAGAATCTTAGTAGTGTTCTCCAAATAATAAGTCAGTCTGTTGAAGGGTTATAATACAATATATTTAATAATCATCCTTTAAAATAAACCCTCAATCAATATGCATTTACTAGAAACCATAAAATTAATATAAATACCTGCATTTTTTTTTAGTAAATATCTATGAACACATTGAAATATATTTGCGTTTATAAACTATCTAAAATATGCTATGCAGAGTTTATACAGATTTATCTTATTCACAATAGAAATTTCACCCAGTTAAAACAATGAGACTTAAAATCTTTAACTACTATCATCCAAACAATACAATTCTAACAGTGCTTAGTAAACGATAGGGCAATATATATATATATATATATATATATATATATTCAGCTATTTAGCTGCAATTGATTTGAATACAATTCTAATTCGGGTATTAAAAATACATATATTCTTACTGTAAACCGTTACTTAAAAATGTCTATTTATTTAAACTGGAACAGATTCTTATTTACTTATAGTTAAAACCAATTCATAGATAGATAGATAGATTATATATATATATATATATATATATATATATATATATATATATATATACACACACATATATATTCTATATTTTGTACAGATGAATTATTTAGCATGCAAGAGACAAACATACTTTATATATAGGACTATGAATATAAGCAAAAATACAGACTGCTCTCTTTAAATCTATTAAATACAAATTGACTATGTTCTTACCAATAACCTTTGTTTCAAATTTTAAAAATTATAACAATTATACTTCATCAGTTTGAACCAATTTGTAGGGGTCTTTGGGTCATCTCATTTGAAGGAAAGTTATTGCATAGATCAAGGTAAATTTTCAGCTTCTTGCTTAGTGAGATGTGTTCCCAAGTATGGCAGCCAAGTATGAAATCATTAGTCTCCAGCAAGTCACAAAAAAATGGTCTCCTTGTTTGCATTGCTAATCCTTTTATATAATCATTGATGACCTCTTTCGTTCACGCCCACGTTGCTTTTCCCTTCTCATTGGGCACCCCGGGGAATGCTCCCCATTGGTTCAGTATATATTGTCGCTATGGAAACGCATCTTTTAACAGTTAAGTCCCTTAACTGTCAAACTGGGTTCTGACCCTCGAGTGGCAGCAGACAAACACAAACAGATTCACCCAACCATTTCTAATATTTATGTTTCTAAATTTTACATATCCCATATAATGAATTTATTAAACAATACTACAACATTGCATTTATTACTTACAAATCCAAATTCCAGGCAGGATAGACTCATGTCAATTTTCTGATCATTTCAATACCAAGCACCATTATATTATATCAAAATAAGTACACTGTTAATTCAACTCTCCCTATTAAACATATTATAATTTATTTCATTAGTAATTTTCTCTTGTTAGCATTTATATTTCATTTAGCTTAACAGAAAATGTATAATTTGATATCAGATATCAATATTTTATAGTCATATCACATCAAAGTGACTTCCAAATATCCATCTCACTATATTTCAAGAGATATATTTAAAATTATATAAATATTTAGTGCACAATCATATGATATGACTTAGCTCATCCCATGTAGGCAATCCTGTATGTATCATCTTTTGGCTCCATCTGGAAAAACAGAAAAACATGTTATATATATATTTCAAACATGGGATTATTAAAATTGTTATTTAATCTATAATAATTCTGAATTTATCTCATATATATATATATATATATATATATATATATATATATATTCAATGCAGCAATTATTTATTTAATATAATATGTCCCATTTCAATATATATATATATATATATATATATATATATATATATATATGTTGTTTAAATTATTTCAAACATATATGAAAAACTGGCATTGTTCCTTTTGCAAAAATGTATTTATTTTTATTTGTGTCATACAGGGACTGTAAATGTTAATTTGTCTATTCTCTGCACATGGGAAACTCCACAGGAGACAATTCACACATGGCCTCCTGAAATGGCTCAATGGTCCCTGTTAGACCCTTGCCCCCCTACAGTGCTGATGGCTTCAAAAACTATGCTATCTTTTAATCAGGACAAACATGTCTTCACCCAGCTAAAACTATTTGGCAAGGGGGGTTTGTTTTATATTAGAATAGAACTGTTGTCTCCAAAATTTATGAGACGCAATATAGATGGCTTCAGAGCAGAAATAGGGGTCAGCAATCATCTGATAAGGATTTTAAATTCAAGCCTCAGAGGGACATCCTTTGGAAACAGTCCTCTGTTTACAGATGTGGAATATATAGAATATACAGATGATTATCTTTGAGGTAATCTGTTTTTTCTCTGGAATGGTTGTTTAAATTAAGTACACCAAATGTTCTATTGTCCTCACTTGTGTGTTTAGAATAACTTTGCATACTAAGTGGGGGGAGAGCTGAACATGAGTGAAGTCAAATTTTCTGAATGAATGAATCATTTGCTACTGACCAGCCAAATATATGATTAATATATAATATATAGATATATATATGATCTTTACTTATACCTTGACAAAGAATTCCGGCGCGGAGAATTTTCTTCTTTCGATGGCTACTGAAGAATGAAGGTTCCTTTAAGGAACGTCATCCAAGATGGTGTCCCTTGAATTTGGATTGGCTGATAGAATTCTATCAGACAATCGGAATTACAGTTGAAATGACGTTATTAATGTGGTCTGTGAAAAAAGGCTATTAATGTGCTAAGTCATAATTCGCCCCTGAAGTTAATGTTTGAACTTTATTAAGATGCTCATTAGTTTGTTGTTGTCTTAATTTGGTGCCATAGTGTTACATAGACATGGCTACTGGAGGATATGTGTTTCAGCAGTTTGCTGAAGATGTGAGTGATACGGAGGATCTATTCAATACTGATATAATTGAGCAGGAAGCAAATACCAATTTGCACAGTTTGTTTTTCAAAATGGATACTTTGCTCAAAAAGGACTCTAGTATTGAAATGGACATTAAAAGTTTTCAAATGTATAAAAAAGCCCAACGTATACCAAGAGTGCTTTGCATAAGGAAGTTTCCTTCTTTTCAGGTGACTGATCAAACGTTCATAGATAAGTGGAACAAAATATTAACTGAATGCTCTTTAGCATTAATTGATTTACTCATAGAATATAAGAAACAAATACATCAAGAGTTATGCCGTGACAAGATTAAGTTGCAGTCATACATGCAACCTTTAAGTCAAGATCCTGTCTTTAAAAAATATGACACTAAACTACAGAAAGTTATTACTGAGTTTAGAGATATGTGGCATTTCAAAAAACAGAAATTACTACATGACAAACAAGATTATGAGAGTAATAAAGTATACAAATGGACAGTTTCTGATACTAGGAGAAGATACAGAAAGTATAAATCTGATAAGAAAGTAAGATTTGCAGAGACTGACAGAGTATGATTATGACTCTTCAGACTTGGAGGTTACTAATGAGAGTTCACCAACTTCTGTGCTGGTACTTCATTTGCCCTTACAACCCAGGGGGATCATGCATCCTCCATATCTTCCACACAGTCAAAAAACGAGAGGGGCCAACAGAAGTCCAGTGTTCGAAGAAAAAAATACATAGAGGGGGACGTGGAAGGTCTGGGAGGGCAAGAGTGTTATCAAGAGACTTTACCACCCAAGCCTCGGCACTACCCACAGAGGAGGAGAGCCGTACCATTCCAGAAATATGCATAGACACTAATAATGTTATTAATTTATCATCTGTTGATCTTTCTAAAACTCAACTAGAAGTACTGTCTCTTGGTCTAGGGTTCTCTCTTACTTCACACTTTAACTTATTTGACACTGTAGTAGATCTCAATAGATTTGTGAGATCATTGGTCTTAAAGAAGTATTTTTTGAGTACTACGAGTGAGAGTTGTGATGTGAAGTATAAGGAGAGACCTGAACCGTTTAGATATGGTTTTGAATTTGCTGATGAGTGCACACTTTTAGACCTTATAGCAATAAATGCAGATATCAAAGACCCACATATATGTGTGAGTAAAGATGCACAAGATGTATCTAGATTAAGGAAGACATCTAAATTTTATCCTTTAAATGCTAGGTCTAGTGCTATAGAGGTATTTCAGAAAACTGTAGAAATCGCATTGAAAAAGCTTTATTCTAACAGATCCTCTGTGGATCACAGGAAGGACAATTTGTCTAAAGAGCAATATTTGTCTATTAAACAGCTGGAAACAAATAAGGAGTTGGTCATTTGTAACTCGGACAAAGGGGGTAAGGTTGTTGTCCTTAATCATAAAGATTATATTGGAGAGGCACTTAGACAGTTATTGGATGTATCAGTCTATGAGAAGCTCAAATTTAATCCTGTATTTTTTTTATCAAACTGAACTTAAAAGAATTTTGAATCAGGCCTTATTTGAAGGTCTAATAACAGAGACAAATTTTGAATTTCTATACACTGAACATCCTTTTACAGCCATTTTTAATTTTTTACCTAAAGTCCACAAGGACAGGTATAATCCCCCAGGTAGACCAATTGTAGCTGGAATTGGCTCATTAAATGAGCCTCTTTCAGAAATGATTGATGGATATTTGCAGCCAATTGTCTTGAATTTGATGAGTTATATCAAAGATACCAATGGTGTTGTGAAACGATTGGAGAATATTGTGTGGCATGAGGAATATGTATTTGTGACCATTGATGTGGTTTCATTATATACTTGCATCCATCATGAGCAGGGCATTAAGGCCATTGAGTTTTTTCTTAATCATTTTTCTGATTATGATGATGCTTTGAAACAGTTCATAATTAAATCAGTTAATTATCTATTGAAACATAATTTTTTTGTTTGAGGGGAGTTTCTATCTCTAGAGACGTTGGACGGCTATGGGGGCAAAATATGCCCCCTCCTATGCCAACCTGTATATGGGTTGGTGGGAGCTGTCCCACGTCTATGGAGATGGAAACCCCTTCAAAGAGTATATTCACTATTACGGTCGTTTCATCGACGATATTTTGTTAATCTGGAAGGGTCCAGTGGACCTTATTGAACAGTTTTCAGAGTACTTACAGAATAATATGACGAATCTTAAGTTTACTTTAGAATTCAGTAAAACTTCAATGCCCTTTTTGGATATTAGACTTCTGTCTAATATTGCAAATTCATCTATAGATGTTGAATTATTCTGCAAAGAGATTGCGGGTAATACCATTTTGAATGCACGATCTTGCCACCCAAAATACACTATTCGTTCTATTCCTAAAAGTCAATACATCAGGATTAAGCGCAATTGTACCAATGAGCAGAGTTATCAGAAAAACTCCAATGAATTAACTGACAGATTAATCCATACGGGGTACTGTAGAGAGGTACTAAAATCTACTAAGAGAGAAGTTGATGGCACAGATAGGTCTAGTTTATTCCAGAAAAGGAAGGTCGAAGGGAATAAGAGATTTAGCCAGCCTAAAATTATCACAACATACAGTGAAGAATATGGTCAAATTTGTAATATTGTGCGTAAAGCTCTTCCAATCTTGGAAACAGATGAGAAGTTACATTACATCATTAGAGAAGGGGTACTTTTTGTGTCACATAAGGCGAAAACATTAGGGGGTATTTTGTCCCCTTCAATGTTGCCCAGAATCACAAGTCAGAATTGGTTATCTATTAAACCTGGTTTCATTAAATGTGGAAGCAGGAGATGCAAATCTTGCTCCTATGCTGCTTTTGGCACTAGTTTTGTGTCTTCTGTAAATAATAAAGAATTTAAGATACAGGAACATATAACATGTAATTCATATTATGACATATATCTTCTGACCTGCAGGGGGTGCTACAGGCAGTATATTGGACAAACGACACGGGCCCTAAAGGATCGATTTTTAGAACATTTACGTTCAATTGAGGACCTGGAGTCCACTTCCCCTATCTCCCTTCATTTCAGAAGGGAACATGACTCTTATAGTTCCCTGCTGTCATTTCAGGGTATCCAGCTGATTGCCAGACATCCAAGGAGAGGTAACAGAGGAAAAAGTAAAAGAGAGGTTTTTTGGATCTTTCAGCTGGATACCAGAATGCCAGCAGGTTTGAACTCTGAATGGGATGTCAAACTGTTTGTTGATACTAAATGAGCAGAATTCAATGAATATTTGGTGAAATTATGTTTGTAGCTATATATAGACATCCTAATTAAGTTTATTTTAAATTTAAATTTTTATTTTTTATTTTTATTTTTTAGTTTAATTTTATTTTTTATTTTTTTATATTGAGCAATAATTGTTCACAAGCATTAGTATTTCATGATTATGTATGATCTTATTATTTTCAAGGAGTATATCTTTAATTGCAGTCGCCAAACACATATCTTATTGTTATCATATAACACTAGTTCCCGGCGAACAAAGCATGTTCGTGTCCGCCGCAGACGGCGAACATATGCGATGTTCGGTCCGCCCCCTATTCTTTATCATTGAGTAAACTTTGACCCTGTACCTCACAGTCAGAAGACACATTACAGCCAATCAGCAGCAGACCCTCCCTCCCAGACCCTCCCACCTCCTGGACAGCATCCATTTTAGATTCATTTGGAAGCTGCATTCTTAGTGAGAGGAGGGACAGTGTAGCTGCTGCTGATTTAATAGGGAAATCGATAGCTAGGCTAGTGTATTCAGTGTCCACTACAGTCCTGAAGGACTCATCTGATCTCTGCTGTAAGGACAGCACCCCAAAAAGCCCTTTTTAGGGCTAGAACATCAGTCTGCATTTTTTTTTCCTGTGTAATCTAATTGCAGTTGCCTGCCTGCCAGGGTGTGTGTCAGGCTCACAGCGTATACTGTGCCCACTTGCCCAGTGCCACCACTCATATCTGGTGTAACATTAGTGTACATTTAAAAAAAAACAGAAAACTTTTTTGACTGTGAAATAATAGCAGACAGCTGCCAGTACCCAAGATGGCCACCAATAAGGCAGATGGGGAGGGTTAGAGAGCTGTTTTGGGGGGGATCAGGGAGGTTGGGGGCTAAGGGGGGATGCTACACCACAGCATATGTAAATATGCTAAAAAAATAAAACAAAAATTAAAAACCTTTTATTTTAGTACTGGCAGACTTTCTGCCAGTACTTAAGATGGCGGGGATAATTGTGGGGTGGGGGAGGGAAGGGAGCTGTTTGGGAGGATCAGGGGGTCTGATGTGTCAGGTGGGAGGCTGATCTCTACACTAACGCTAAAATTAACCCTGCAAGCTCCCTACAAACTACCTAATTAACCCCTTCACTGCTAGCCATAATACACGTGTGATGCGCAGCAGCATTTAGTGGCCTTCTAATTACCAGAAAGCAACGCCAAAGTCATATATGTCTGCTATTTCTGAACAGGATCCCAGAGAAGCATTTACAACCATTTGTGCCAAAATTGCACAAGCTGTTTGAAAATGATTTCAGTGAGAAACCTAAAATTGCCAAAAAATTTAAGTTTTTTTTAAATTTGATCGCATTTGGAGGTGAAATGGTGGCATGAAATATACCAAAATGGGCCTATATCAATACTTTGGGTTGTCTACTACACTACACTTAAGCTAAAATTAACTCTACAAGCTCCCTACATGCTCCTTAATTAACCCCTTCCCTGCTGGGCATAAAACACGTGTGGTGCGCAGTGGCATTTAGCAGCCTTCTAATTACCAAAAAGCGACGCCAAAGCCATATAAGTCTGCTATTTCTGAACAAAGGGGATCCCAGAGAAGCATTTACAACCATTTATGCCTTAATTGCATAAGTTGTTTGTAAATAATTTCTGTGAGAAACCTAAAGTTTGTGAAAAAGTGAACATTTTTTTTTATTTGATCGCATTTGGCGGTGAAATGGTGGCATTAAATATACCAAAATGGGCCTATATCAATACTTTGGGTTGTCTACTACACTAAACTTAAGCTAAAATTAACTCTACAAGCTGCCTACATGCTCCCTAATTAACC
The DNA here is from genome assembly GCF_027579735.1 of Bombina bombina. Classification (NCBI taxonomy): domain Eukaryota; kingdom Metazoa; phylum Chordata; class Amphibia; order Anura; family Bombinatoridae; genus Bombina; species Bombina bombina. Next base: position 28,310,634 of record NC_069502.1, read on the forward strand.
TCTTCACTGCTGGGCATAAAACACGTGTGGTGCGCAGTGGCATTTAGTAGCCTTCTAATTACCAAAAAGCAACGCCAAAGCCATATAAGTCTGCTATTTCTGAACAAAGGGGATCCCATAGAAGCATTTACAACCATTTTTGCCATAATTGCAATAGTTGTTTGTAAATAATTTCTGTGAGAAACCTAAAGTTTGTGAAAAAGTGAACACATTTTTTTTTTTGATCGCATTTGGCAGTGAAATGGTGGCATTAAATATACCAAAATGGGCCTAGATCAATACTTTGGGTTGTCTACTACACTACACTTAAGCTAAAATTAACTCTACAAGCTGCAGTGCCTGCATGCTCCCTAATTAACCCCTTCACTGCTGGGCATAAAACACGTGTGGTGCGCAGTAGCATTTAGCAGCCTTCTAATTACCAAAAAGCAACACCAAAGCCATATAAGTCTGCTATAATGGCATGTCTGGCACACAGTGTTGGGGCAAGGGTCCATCTGACCACTGATACCTGGTCTGCAAAGCATGGTCACAGGGCAGGTATATCACCTACACTTCACACTGTGAAGCGGGAGTAACCCTTACACTACCTGATCGATACAACATCATACCTGATGTTTTAAAGCACGTTATTCCAAACAATTTAGGAATGTTAAGTGATTTATGCCCTTTATGGATTAAAACCAGACTCTGCATCAACTATGTAATTTTCCATGGGAGTTTTGCCATGGATCCCCCTTCGGCATGCCACAGTCCAGCAGGCCCATTTATCAAGCTCCGTATGGAGCTTGAAGGGCCGTGTTTCTGGCGAGTCTTCAGACTCGCCAGAAACACAAGTTATGAAGCAGCGGTCTAAAGACCGCTGCTTCATAACCCTGTCCGCCTGCTCTGAGCAGGCGGACAGGAACCGCCGGAAATCAACCCGATCGAATACGATCGGGTTGATTGACAGCTCCCTGCTGGCGGCCGATTGGCCGCGAGTCAGCAGGGGGCGGCATTGCACCAGCAGCTCTTGTGAGCTGCTGGTGCAATGTTAAATGTGGAGAGCGTATTGCTCTCCGCATTTAGCGAGGTCTTGCGGACCTGATCCGCAGTGTCGGATCAGGTCCGCAAGCCCTTTGATAAATGGGCCCCCAGGTGTTAGTCCCCTTGAAACAACTTTTCCATCACTATTGTGGCCAGAAAGAGTCCCTGTGGGTTTTAAAATTTGCCTGCCTATTGAAGTCTATGGCGGTTTGCCCGGTTCACCGGTTCGCAAACAGTTGTGGAAGTTTGCATTCGCCGTTCGCGAACCCAAATTTTTATGTTCGCGACATCACTATATAACAGTGCTCTAACAAATTTGATTGGTTTATTTATAAAAGGGAGTGTGTTATGGCCCCTTTAAATAGCACTGTGTTATGGGTAACAGAGAATGGTCACTGATGAAGTATAACGTATATATGAAACACGTTTGACCTGCTTTCTATTTGCCTGTCTGTAACACTTTTATGCCGAGATGAAATACAGACTTTTTGCCAACTCTTTGAGCTTCTGTATTTTATTTCATCGTTGCTATTTCTGTGTGCATTGGATGTTGGTTTACGTTAATATTTTGAAGCGGTGGTGGATCGCTCTCTGCACTTGTACTGGTACCAGGAGGAACTACAGGGGGTGTGTCCTTACGTGAAGTTCACGCGAGCCGACGGCCACACACAGAGCGGATGTCTGAGCGCTCCCACGCTGTTGTTAGTGTAAGACAGGTTAGGTTTTATTTTACAGGTAAATTTGTATTTATTTTAACTAGGTAGTTAGTAAATAGTTAATAACTATTTACTAACTAGTCTAGCTAGTTAACATAACTACAAACTTGCCTGTGAAATAAAAATAAAACCTAAAATAGCTACAATGTAACTATTAGTTATGTTGAAGCTAGCTTATGGTTTATTTTACAGGTAAGTATTTAGTTTTAAATAGGAATTATTTAGTTAATGATAGTAATTTGTATTTAGATTTATTTTTATTAAGGGGTGTTAGGGTTAGACTTAGGGTTAGGGTTAGGTTTAGGGGTAGGGGTTAATAACTTTAGTATAGTGGCAGCGGTGACATTGGGGGCGGCAGATTAGGGGTTAATAATATTTAACTAGTGTTTGCGATGTTGGAGTGCGGCAGTTTAGTTGTTAATATGTTTATTATAGTGGTGGTGATGTCCAGAGCGGCAGGTTAGGGGTTAATAATTTTATTTTAGTGTTTGCGATGCGGGAAGACCTCTGTTTAGGTGTTAATAGATAGTTTACTTTGTAACACTTTAGTTATGAGTTTTATGCTACAGATTTGTAGCATAAAACCCATAACTACTGACTTTAGATAGCGGTACGAATCTTGATGGTATAGGGTGTACCGATCACTTTTTGGCCTCCCAGGCAAAACTCTTAATACCGGTGCTATGGAAGTCCCATTGAAAAAGGACTGTTTGAAAGGTGCGGTAGTTACTTTGCGTTACAGCCTAAAAAGTGTGCATTACAGCTATACCTGCAAAACTAGTAATAGCAGCGATAGTGAAAAAGTAGCGTTATGAGGCTTTTTCACTCACAACGCAAAACTCGTAATCTAGCCATATATTTCCTCTCTCATGTTCAAATATTCCACAACTTGTCTTCTTTGATCAACCTCTGACCAACGTCTCTCCACTCCTATTATCTCTACGTCCCACTCCCACCTCCAAGACTTCTCACTTGCTGCTTCTGCACTCTGGAACTCTCTACTCCGTTCAATAAGACTGTCTCCTGTCTTGAAAACACAACTATTCAGAAATGCTTGCCATCTCTCCTCTGTTTTTCATCCTAGCCAAAATCATTCTTGAATTGTCTGACTCACTGCTGCAACTACAATCCATGTAACAAGCTACCCCAAACCTTATGTCTCTGCACCCTTAACCTGTAGACTGTAAGCTCTCTGGTACAGGGCTCTCTACCTCCTGGTTAGATTTGCTTATTCTGTTATTGTTGTTTGTATTTTATCATAAATCTTTGTCATTGTATACTCTTTTCTTTGTACCCAGCGTTGCAGAATTTTTGCGGTGCTACACAAATAAATTATAATAATAATAATCCCCTGATTCCTAAGCAGTTAAGAACATGACTTTCCCAGGCACATCTACTCTATGGGTAAAATGCTCAGTCAGGGGCTGTTACTGCTGCTCAGGATCAGGTTGAGGAAGGAGCTATTTTCCCCACCAAGAGTGAAGGAGGCGCCTAGCATATCAGAAGGTTCCTAACTGGAGCAAGGATCCAGGAAGCAGAGTTTATCGTTTAGAGAAGCTGCTGCCAAGAAGCAGTGAGCACTGAAGTATATGGAACTGGTGTGAGTGGAACCACTACCTAAAGATAGAGATAAATTAGTTAGACATGGCGTGGAGCCAGAGGCCTCTAGGGTACAAAGTCCACTTGTTCCTGTTTTAGGGTACTTATTTAGGTAAGCCTCTGGAACAATGTACTGTTGTGTCCAGTCTCTGGGAATGAAGCCAAGAAGGCCACAACCATGCCAGTGTGTTTATGATTCTGCACTGCACCTTAATGAGATTGCATGGGAGACAGCACCTTTAATAAACACACATAGTAAATGACTAAATTGTGAGAGTAGAGTAGACAGTGGGACAGATTCCAGCCAGATGATTCAGCTAGTGAGACACCTTTCTGCACTCACTCATGTTAACAGATGGTGCTACCTACAAATCCTCAAGGGCCCTAAGGGCATAATCAATGTAAAGATGTTTCAGCACTATCAGGGAAGAGGGTGCCTCAGAGTGTGAGTCTGTGTTCCTACTGTTAAACCATTGCATTTTTTAATACATTTTCTATATATTTTCTTTTTTGTATTTGCATTCATTGGTACATCTTATTTCTCTTTTTATAATAAAGTCACACCATATGGTAATGTCTATGTGTGTGTGAGGGTTATCCATTTATCTCAGTGCTGTGGGTACCACCTACTTTACAGTCATCTGACTCTGAAGATGCCTTTTCTGACTACTCCTCAGATGACCCTGAACCAGTAACTGAAAGAGAGCCTGACTCCATATCCGTTTTAATCTACAGGAAGTTCAAAACCTGTTAATAAATTAAACCAGGTTTTTAAAGCTCCGTCAAAGGCTCACCAGGCGTGTGAAGCTCCTGACTTGGTAACGGATTATATTTCTAAGGAATGGAAGAAACCTGGCATTCCTTTTACTGCTCCTGACAGATTAAAGAAGAGGCATCCTCTTGCAGAAAAGAATCTGTCTGGGAGGTGGTTTTTAAAGTAGATGGAGCTATTTCAACTCTAGTAAAATGTACAACTATTGCCATGGAGAAAAGTTCCTCATTTAAAGATACAATGGACCGAAAATCAATCTTTACTAAGAAAATTATTTTCCCAATCAGCTCTGCAGCTAAGACCAGCAATCACAGTCAGTTGTGTAGCTGCTGCAGTATCCTTTTTTGTGTAATTCTCTTTCTAAGATTCTTCCTAAACAGTCATCGAAAATGTCTGTAACTTCATTAAAGTACCTAAGATGTCTAATGATTTTATTTGCAATGCAGTTTTTTTGACATTATTAAAAGTGTTGTTAAGAATATGTCCATTGCTATCCTGTTAAAGGGACAGTCAAGGCCCAAAAAAACTTTTATTTTTCAAATAGGGCATGTAATTTTAAACAACTTTCCAATTTACTTTTATCAACAATTTTGCTTTGTTCTCTTAGTATTCTAGTTGAGAGCAAACCTAGAAAGGCTCATATGATAATTTCTAAGCCCTTGAAGTCCGCCTCTAATCACATGCTTTTGTATTTGCTTTTCACAGCAGGGGAGAGTAGTTCAGGTAAACCATATAGATAGCATTGTGATCACGCCCGTGAGTTGTGGCAGACACTGCACTAATTGGCTAAACTGCAAGTCAATAGATAATAACTAAAAGTCATGTGATTAGGGGCGGTCAGAAGATGCTTAGATACAAGATAGTCACAGGAGTAAAAAGTGTATTAATATAACAGTGTTGGTTATGCAAAACTGGGGAATGGGTAATAAAGAGATTATCTATCTTTTTAAACAACAAAAATTCTGGTGTTGACTGTCCCTTTAAGGAGAGTTGTGTGGCTTTAATCCTGGCCTGCTGATATGGTCTCTAAGAATAGACTTTTGTCAATTCCCTTTGATGGTAAATTGCTTTTTGGATCAGAGTTAGATTTTCTCATTTAAGGGACAATTCAAAAAATATTTCTCCCATTTAAATTGTTCCTAATGATCCATTTTACCTGCTGAAGTGTATTAACTTGTTTACAAGTAGCTCCTTTACCCATAGTTTGGCCTTTGAAAAAGCTGATTTAGCTTGTGGTATCCCAACCTATACTGAAAGTTTTGATACTGGAGTCTTAGCTATTAAATAGCCTAAGTAAACACAGCCAGCAAAATGAATGACACTCCCAGTGGGGTGCAGGGTAGTTAAGTAATAACATGATAATTTTCCATTGTTCTCTCTGTGTATTGAACTTTAGTTTTCCAGACAAATATAAGATAAGGAAGCAAGTGTGTGTGAATAAAAGTTATAACATAATGCTATATGGCATTACCTGAAGCTCAACCCATTGTAAAAGGCTGTGGTTTAAAAGCACAAAACCAGCTACTTCATATACACAAATCAACCTGAAAATGCAATTTCTCAGACATTTTATGCTCTGCAGCTGGTATAACAAGTCATTGAAAATACATTAATATAAAACAAATTTACAGTGTACTGTCCCTTTAAGACTGTTGCTGGAGGAAAATGAGTTTTCCTTCCTCAGAAAAAGAAGTCTATGGGAAGATATAAACAAACTAATCGTTTTTGTACCTTTCAATCTGCAAGTGATCAGAAGTTCTCTTTCAACCAAACGTCTAATTCCTCCAAAACTTACTGGAAACCAGGATCATCCTGGTCCAAGAGTAAACAGTCCAAAATGCCAATCTCTAATCAGAAGTCAGCATGAAGGGATGGCCCCCCTTCCAGAAAATTCTGGCCCCCCTTCCAGAAAATTCTTTGGTAGGGGCCGATTGATTTGATTTCAGGAAGCCTGGAGGATCGATTAAGGATCCCTGAGTTCTCAACATTATTTCCCAGGGTTACTACATAGGATTTTGCAACAGGCCTCCCTGGCAACTGCTTCAGGATTTAGAGAATTAGGGAGTAATACAACCTGTACCAGTCTCTCAACAAGGGAGAGGTTTTAATTCCAATGTGTTTTATTGTTCCAAAGAAGGAGAACTCATATTGTCCCATTTTAGATCTAAAGTCCCTGAACAGTTCCTTCTTTCAAAATGGAGACATTCCAAACCACTTTGCCCCGGTACAAAAAGGTCAATTTTTGACAACTATAGATTGGACGGATGCTTATCTACACATCCAATTCACAAAGGCCATATCCAGTTTTTAACGTTTGCTTTTCTCAACAAGCTTTACAAGTTTGTGGCTCTAATCAAATCACAGGGGATCTTAATTTCTCTTTATTTGGACGACATATGAATACTTGCCCCGTCCTTTTCTCTTGGGTGGAGAAAATATACTGCATGCTGTCTGCTGTTCACACTCCGTGAGTGAACAACTGGAAAGCAGATTACTTAGGCCATCAGTCTGTACCTCCAGGAAAATGGTCTAGTTCTAAAATGGGGTCTTCAAGATATAGACCTTATGGCATCCAAGCTGAACCACAAACTTCCGGGTAATAGAGCAAGGTCAAGAGATTTAGGAGCTCAAATAATTGATGCTCTAGTTTGTCCTTGGAACTTTCATATGGCCTATCTATTTCCTCGTCTTCTCCTGAGAGTCATTGCAATAATCAAACAGGAACTAGTGTCAGTAATCCTCATAGCTCCGGCATGGCTACACAGAACTTGTTATGCGGATTTTATCCAGATGTCATCCTCCCCTCCTTGTACTCTCCCTCTCAGGGAAGACCTGCTGTCCCAAAGTCACTTTTATCATCAGGATCTCTGATCTCTGAATTTGATGACATGGAGGTTGGACGCTTTGTTGTCAAGAGTAGAGGCTTCTCAGATTCTGTAATCTCTGCTCTTCTGCAAGCCAGTAAACCGGTTACTCAGAAGATTTACTATAAATCTTCAGTTTCTCCAGGATGGTCTGGAGAAAGGTTTAGTAGCTAGCTATTTAAAAAGTCAAATATCTGCCTTGTCTTTTTTGTTTCATATAAAAGTAAGCTAAGTTGCCTGATGTTAAAACTTTTGTTCAGGCCTTAGTGAGAATTTGCCCTGTTATTAAGCCTATTTCTCCACTTTGAAATCTTAATCTGGTTTTATCTGTTTTGCTAGGTCCTCCTTTTGAACCTATGCATAATTTGGATCTAGAATTGTTGCCTTGGAAGGTTCTTTTTCTTTAAGCCATCTCTTCAGCTAGATTTATGTACTCTCAGCTCTTTCTTCAGATCCTCCTTTTTTGTTTTTTTCATCAGGATAAATCACTTCTTAGAACAAAAACTCAATTTATGCCTACCTGATAAATTATTTTCTTTCCTGGCATGGAGAGTTCTAGTAGGAATTCAACTCCTGGCCACCAGGAGGAGGCAAAGAACACCCCAGCAAAGCTTCAATTATCCTCCCACTTCCCACAATCCCCAGTCATTAAGCCGTAGGAATATAGAAAGATAAGAGAACCCAACGGGTATAGAGGTGCCTGAAGTTTAGAAATTGACAAAACAAATAAGCCGTCTAAAAATTTAGATAAGGGCGGGTTGTGGACTCTCCATGCCAGTAAAGAAAATAATTTATCAGGTAAGCATAATGTGACGTGAGTCACCAAGATCTGAGGGCCTGTTATTGAACATTCTTTGGGCTGGAGGTACATGGGCTTAAGGATACCCAGAGACTGCATGGAAATATGGAATTTTATATGCTGGACACCCCATGTACTTTCATAACTCTGTCTTATGTCTATGTCACCCTATATTCATAAATACAGGATGGGTACAGGGTGTGAGTGCCCCTTGTGGGAGCAATTGTGACTCTATAAGCCAAGTGGGCATAAAGGACTTTATAGCTAATAAGAGTTGTTTTTATATTTTGCAATAAGATGTATTTTATTTACGTTTCAGATCTGATTGTGTCTCAGGAGTCTGTCTGGGTAAACTGATTGTGTCCTTGTGTGATTATGTTAACTAGACTGCCCAACATCAGATTGTCTGAGTACTTAATATGTTAATCTGTTTTACCTGTGAATAGACAATTGTTAGAGGTTTGATGCATTGTTCATATGTTTGTTTTACTGTTTAACCAATGCCCTATGTCACCTGAAGCCAGGGTGTATAAATATGTGTGCTGCTTTTAAATAAACTAGTCATTCTGCTGATACCTGTTTGACCCTCACCATGGAGCTTTGACTCATGCTTGGGGGGAGGGAGAGGGGAAATTTACTGTATGCTGTGCCTCTGAAAGGCAAGATCTACTAAACGGCGATTTAACCCTTTTATGCTTGGGGGTGCCGTTACACATAACTTTTGTTTTCTTTCCAATGGCATGGAGAGTCCACAAATGCATTCTAATTACTAGTGGTAATCAATACCCAAGCTAGAGGAAAACAGAATGGAAAAGGAGGGAGATAAAAGTCAGGCATAACTAAAATGAGGGCACCACCACCTGAAGAACATGTCTCCCAAAAGAAGCCTCAGTTGAGGCAAAAACATCAAATGTATAAATATTAGTATGGACCAAAAAGGCCGCCTAGAAAATCTAACCAACAGAAACCCTTTTTAAAAGGTACAACAAAGTGTTTTTTTGGTTAAGCACACCACAAAATGACTATTTGCAACCTAGCACACCTAGCACACACATTGTGGAAGTGCTACCAAGGTGACCAGCAATGATTAATTGAAAAAAACAAGAAAGTGTAGGTGCACATTCTACCACTAGAGTCCACATAGTTATAGCATATTTAAAAATATACATCAATTTGCTAAATATACTTGCACTGTTCAAATAAGATTGGGTATAGACATCTCATACAATAATATCGACATATATTTAAATTGCAAAGAATATTATCAGAAAAATATGCTTTTAAATAAAAATGGGATCTTAGTCACACAATATGATCATATTCTGCTAAGCCAGTCTACCACTTTTTAAAAGGGTCCAGGAAGAAGAAAACAGCCAAGATTGAAAGAACCGAAATCCTCTCAGGAGGCTGATAACCATCTGTTTCATAGACCAACCAAAAGACACACCTCAACTGAAAAGAAAGAAAGTTTGACTTAAATTCTGGCCCTCATTTATGTTAATACTACAAAAAAAGGGCAGAAGATTAATTAAAATCCTTCGTAAGCTAGTGATAAACTATGAGAGCAGAAAATATCTCCAGGTAGAGAAACAGATGACCCCTTAGAGAAGAGGGAGGACAGAGAAGGAACCTTAAGGGGGAAATCCCAATCCGGAACAATGACCACGTTATTCGCATGAAAATAAGATAAAGGATCACACTGCAGAGCCGAAAGTTCTGAGACTCTACTATCTGACCAAGACATTAATATAAAATGAATGCATAGTCTCAAACCAAGCCTACTGCAAACCTGAGGACCACAATAAAGACTCCAATGCAGAGCAACAGGATAACACAGGTTTGATTCTGAACTAGGGTGACCAAATTGCTGCTTTAAAAGGGACACATATTACAGACATCCCAACTCTCCCTGAAGTACAGGGAGTCTCCCTGATTGTAATAGCAGCTCCCTGATGCCAGCAAATGGAATGCAATCTCCCTGAAACTCCAAGTACCATGATCCAATGTGGCCCAAATCCGGAAAAGTGTTTTTTTTTTGTGTTTTTTTTTAAGGAATGCCTTTAGTTGCTAGGACGATAAAGAACCCTTAAAGCATCCATCAGTAACCAAAAAGCCCCCACTGATTTTAATAAAATAAAAACACAAATACTACCTTATTTACTGCATGTAATTAAACTTCATATTCTAAAATATTTAAGATTCAACAAGCGTCACTGGAAAATAGGTTTGTTGTATGTGGTTGTGTAATAAAGCTACTTTTTTAATGTGACTTTAGTGGGAAGCTGCTTTAATGATAAGTCTCTACCTTATTTAGGGTTTCAAGGTGTCCAATATATAACTGTGAGGGGGAGGGGGGGTAGCGACGCAGTAGAGGGTGATGAAACCTCCCTGAAATGAGTTTTTGCAGGTTGGGATGTCTGCATATTAAAAATACATATATCAGGGCTGTTTTCAGGGCTGTTTCAAAAAATGTCTTGTTTAAGAACCCTGACATATGTATCTTTCATATGTGTACCTTTTTAAAGCGGCAATATGGTCACTCTATTCTGACCAGGACCTGAACAAAGGACCGGATATCTGGAAAGTCAGCCAAACCTCTATGAAATAGAGCAGAAAGAACAAAAATCTAATCCTGAAGAAAAGACAAAATACGAAGTACACTCCCTTTATGTCAAGGAAGGCCCCGAGGATTGCACCAGTAGATGAATGTGCTCCAAACCTATGGTAATAATAGCGAGGAGAAACCCGCGTACAAACTCTGAATAATGAGTCAATAACTGACTCAGAAAAAAATCGATTAGACTAAACTAGGCATACAGTCTCCATGCAGTAAGTTTAGAGAATCTAAAAATGGATGAAGAAAAGTACCATAAAGTAGCAAGTGCTTCAACAGAGGGTAAATTCATGGGGGAAAAGAAACATCCTCACCATGTCCGCAAACCAAAAGCTGCAAAATCAAGCTTAATCAAGAAGCTTACCAAATCCTGCTTCTGATACGGGCAATCACCCGAGAAAGGAGGGTAAACAAACAAGGTAAAACACAGACTGAATTCCCCAAGTACTACTAGAATGTCCAAAAGAACTGCAAGAGAATCTCCAAATCTAGATCCGAAACTTTGAAGTTTGGTGTCTAGACAAGAAGTCCCCTGGGATAGACATCCATCTGTTCAGATAAATTGCCTCCCAAATGTCCTCAGGGAAGAAACAGTTGTGAAACTCTGTCCTGTTCAGGGAAGAAACTTGTCAAAACTCAGAAGGGACCAAGCTAATAGGACAGAAAAAAAGATCTCATCTCTGTATAAATTTTGGAAAGGAAGACTCGGATGGAGTCCAGTTTCCTGAGTCTTAGATGGGCCCCAAACTGGTCCCCAGCCTAAAGGCTGACATCAAAAGTAATAATCTCCCAGAAAGAACTCAAAAAGCAAGTGTCTTGAGACAGAAGATCATAAATGAGCCATCAGGACAGAGAGTCTCTCGACTCAACTTAGAGAATCTAAATTTTTAGAATCATCTAATCCGTAGTCTCCATTGTTCCACTTGCTCGCATGATTGACGAGGACAGTCCTCTGAGAGAGGTTCAACTGGACAAAAGGTAAATAGCTCTGTGCCAATCATGGAGAGGTACCCGTACTACCTTAACAAATACTCCTGAGATCTTGTCCATCTCAGGTAAAGCCTAAAAAGGTATTGAACCCCAGGCTTCTGGACAATGCCGCATAGGATTACTGCTGGACTACCAAGAAGACCCAAGAAGTGAAGAAAAAATATCTAAAAAAGGATATAGAAGAGGAGCGCTAAAAACCACACAAGTAAAAGCTAGAACAAAATAGGTAAATTGCTGTCATCCCTATGACTACTTGCTGTCACCAAAAAAACATAGAATATCAGTAGAGATGGAAGCTACTGAATAAAATATAAACTAGCCCCCTAGGGGGAAAATATATAAAATTGCCCAGCAAAGGAATGTTTCTGAAATACATTTGCCATAGAAGAAGAGGGATAAAAGGGATAAAACATGAAAGCTTTAATCCCTAAAAAAATACATTTAATATAAAAAACATTGGGCAAGAAGACACCATAAATGCAAACTGCATGGCTGGGATGTCGCTGGTGACCCCCTGGTTGAGCCCAGCCTGGTATTGAACCTGGGGCTAACGGTTCAGAGATCAGTTTGCTCAGTCTGCACCACTGGAGAATGTTTTTCTTATAACAGAAATTAGAGAATATCACCTCAATATAGGAAAGATTATAATCTTATATTTATACAAATAAAAACATATAAATAGATATATTAGTGTTCTCAAACACTAAGAAAAGAAATATGATACATGAAATCATACCTGACATAGACCTTTGGCAAAATCACCTCAATAAGAGAGAGAGATAAATATAATATATAAAATATGACCACCTATAGTCGCAGACAGAAGAAAAAAATCACTCCAATAAGAGAGAGATTAATATAAGCCCCTATTTATAAAATAGGACAACATACATGACACAGACATAAATAAAAATCAGCTTAATAAGAGCAGATTAAGATAAGTCCCTATAACATAGGACAACATACATGTCACAGACATTAGTAATAATCCATCAGTATGAGAGAGATAATATACAGAGTTCCTACTAGGAAAACATAATTATGTAATATTATATATTGCCTGATACAAAGAAAATGTAATAAAATAAAAACATGTAATAACATTAAACCCCACAAGATGTCGCCAAACATCAAGGAACATCTGTCACTAGGAAAAAAATATACCACACAGCACCAGAAGTCTCCCCCCCGGGGCCGAGACACAAACGGTGCAAAAAGGCAGCCAAGAATAAAATAAAGCCCCTTATAACAGTACTTATTCACATGAGTGCGGTACATAGAATGTGTGCTCACACCAGCGCACACATAACAGGGACTGTCATTACAGTAATAATGGAAAAAATCTCTCCCCTCTGTACTGAAACGGCACAGAGAAACATACGGCTAGATTTAGAGTTTTGACGGTAACAACCCGCGTAGCTAATGCTGGCTTTTTTCCCCCCGCACCTTTTAAATACCGCTGGTATTTAGAGTTCACAGAATGGCTGCGTTAGGCTCCAAAAAGGGAGCGTAGAGCATAATTTACCGCCACTGCAACTCTCAATACCAGCGGTGCTTACGGATGCGGCCAGCTTCAAAAACGTGCTCGTGCATGATTCCCCCATAGGAAACAATGCAAAAAAGCAGCGTTCAGCTCCTAACGCAGCCCCATTGTTTCCTATGGGGAAACACTTCCTATGTCTGCACCTAACACTCTAACATGCACCACGAGTCTAAACACCCCTAACCTTACACTTATTAACCCCTAATCTGCCGCCCCCGCTATCGCTGACCCCTGCATATTATTAACCCCTAATCTGCCGCTCCGTACACCGCTGTAACCTACATTATCCCTATGTACCCCTAATCTGCTGCCCCTAACACCGCCGACCCCTATATTATATTTATTAACCCCTAATCTGCCCCCCACAATGTCGCCGCCAGCTACCTACAATAATTAACCCCTAATCTGCCGACCAGACCTCAACGCTACTATAATAAATGTATTAACCCCTAATCCGCCTCACTCCCGCCTCAATAACCCTATAATAAATAGTATTAACCCCTAATCTGCCTACCCTAACATCGCTGACACCTAACTTCAAGTATTAACCCCTAATCTGCCGACCGGACCTCACCGCTACTCTAATAAATTTATTAACCCCTAAAGCTAAGTCTAACCTTAACACTAACACCCCCCTAAGTTAAATATAATTTAAATCTAACTAAATAAAATAAATCTTATTAAATAAATTATTCCTATTTAAAGCTAAATACTTACCTGTAAATAAACCCTAAAATAGCTACAATATAAATAATAATTATATTGTAGCTATTTTAGGATTTATTTTTATTTTACAGGCAACTTTCAATTTATTTTAACTAGGTACAATAGCTATTAAATAGTTATTAACTATTTAATAGCTACCTAGCTAAAATAAAGATAAATTTACCTGTAAAATAAAAAGTAACCTAAGTTACAATTACACCTAACACTACACTATACTTTAATAAATTATTTCTATTTAAAACTAAAAACTTACCTGTAAAATAAACCCTAAGATAGCTGCAAAGTAATTAATAATTACATTGTAGCTATTTTAGGATTTATATTTATTTAACAGGTAACTTGGTATTTATTTTAGCTAGTTAGAATAGTTATTAAATAGTTATTAAATATTTAATAACTACCTAGCTAAAAGAACCTAAGTTACAATTAAACCTAACACTACACTATCATTAAATTAATTAAATAAATTACCTACAAATAACTACAATTAAATACAATTAAATAAACTAACTAAAGTACAAAAAAAAAAAGCTAAGTTACAAAAAATAAAAAAAATAAGTTAAACATTTTAAAAATATTACAACAATTTTAAGCTAATTACACCTAATCTAAGCCCCCTAATAAAATAGCAAAGCCCCCCAAAATAAAAAAATGCCCTACCCTATTCTAAATTTAAAAAGTTCAAAGCTCTTTTACCTTAACAGCCCTAAAAAGGGCCTTTTGCGGGGCATGCCCCAAAGAAAACTGCTCTTTTGACTGTAAAAGAAAAATACAACCCCCCCAACATTAAAACCCACCACCCACATACCCCTAATCTAACCCAAACCCCCCTTAAATAAACCTAACACTACCCCCCTGAAGATCATCCTACCTTGAGTCCTCTTCACTCAGCCGAACCACCGATGGAACTGAAGAGGAGATCCGGAGTGGCAGAAGTGATCCTCCAAGGGGCGCTGAAGAAGTCTTCCATCCGATGAAGTCATCATCCAGGCGGCGCTGAAGAAATCTTCTCTCCGGGCGTTGTCATCTTCCAAGCGGGTCTTCAATCTTCTTCTTCAGGATCCATCTTCATTCCGCCGACGCGGAACATCCTTCTTCCCCGACTACCGACAAATGAAGGCTCCTTTAAGGTACGCCATCCAAGATGGCGTCCCTCGAATTCCGATTGGCTGATAGGATTCTATCAGCCAATCAGAATTAAGGTAGGAAAATTCTGATTGGCTGATGGAATCAGCCAATCAGATTCAAGTTCAATCCGATTGGCTGATCCAATCAGCCAATCAGATTGAGCTCACATTCTATTGGCTGTTCCGATCAGCCAATAGAATGCAAGCTCAATCTGATTGGCTGATTGGATCAGCCAATCGGATTGAACTTGAATCTGATTGGCTGATTCAATCAGATTTTTCCTACCTTAATTCCGATTGGCTGATAGAATCCTATCTGCCAATCGGAATTCGAAGGACGCCATCTTGGATGACGTCCCTTAAAGGAGCCTTCATTCGTCGGTAGTCCGTCTGGGAAGAAGGATGTTCCGCGTCGGCGGAATGAGGATGGATCCTGAAGAAGAAGATTGAAGACCCCGCTTGGAAGATGACATCGCCCGGATGGAAGATTTCTTCAGCGCCGCCTGAATGATGACTTCATCGGATGGAAGACTTCTTCAGCGCCCCTTGGAGGATCACTTCTGCCGCTCCGGATCTCCTCTTTGGTTCCATCGGTGGTCGGCTGGCTGAAGACAACTCAAGGTAGGATGATCTTCAGGGGCTTAGTGTTAGGTTTATTTAAGGGGGGTTTGGGTTAGATTAGGGGTATGTGGGTAGTGGGTTGTAATGTTGGTGGGGGGGTATTGTATGTTTTTTTTTCCAGGCAAAAGAGCTGAATTCTTTGGGGCATGCCCCGCAAAAGGCCCTTTTAAGGGCTGGTAAGGTAAAAGAGCTTTTCTATTTTAATTTTAGAATAGGGTAGGGCATTTTTTTATTTTGGGGGGCTTTGTTATTTTATTAGGGGGCTTAGAGTAGGTGTAATTAGTTTAAAATTTTTGTAATATTTTTCTAATGTTTGTAAATATGTTTTTATTTTTTGTAACTTAGTTCTTTTTTATTTTTGTACTTTAGTTAGTTTATTTAATTGTATTTATTTGTAGGTATTGTATTTAATACATTTATTGATAGTGTAGTGTATTTTTGTAATTATTTTAACTAGGTAACTATTAAATAGTTATTAACTATTTAATAGCTATTGTACCTGGTTAAAATAAATACAAAGTTGCCTGGAAAATAAATATAAATCCTAAAATAGCTACAATATAATTATAATTTATATTGTAGCTATATTAGGGTTTATTTTGCAGGTTTGTATTTAGCTTTAAATAGGAATAATTTATTTAATAAGAGTTAATTTATTTCGTTAGATTTATAGAGAGGGTGGTTATATAGCAATTAAGGGCCTTCTATATGGTCGCCCAGTTACCATTATATCTATGTATGCTCCCCCTAAGAAACAATACCGTTCCTTAAAAATCTGACAAACAAAATTTTAGACTTTTCAAGCGGCACTCTGCTGATGGGTGGGGACTTGAATATAGCATCGAACCCCACGCTAGATTGCTCTTCAACACAATCCTCCCTCCCATCCCGCACACGATAGAAAGTACAAATACTCCTAAAGCAACTCTCGGCAAAAGTCGTCTGGAGAACACTACATCCAGACACCAAAGACTTTACCTTTTTCTCCTACCCACATAAGCGTTATACACGCATAGACTACATATTTACTGACATCACAGGGATGTGTATGTTCAGGTCAGCTAAGCTTATCCCAACAACATGGTCAGACCATAACTTAGTACACTGCTCCTTTAATTGGCCCTCAAAACCAATTAGAGACTTTATCTGGAAGCTGGATGAGTACATGCTGCATGACATAGAACTACAAGATAAGTTAACAAAACGCATCACTGAATACTTCCAACATAGCCATTGACACCTCGCCCCAAAACAATTGGGAAGCCCATAAAGCCATCATAAGAGGGGAACTTATAGCCTACAAGGCCAGACAGAGTAAAATAAAAAGGGAAAACATAAATAATCTCATAACACTCATAGAAAACATAGAATCCCAACACAAACTGCACCCAGAAGATGCACAACTTCTAGAAACACTTTCTAACAAGAAGAAAGAATTAGCCTCAATACGCAACAAAGACATTGCCAGACAAAGTTTACACCTGAAATGCCAAACATATGTCTCACATAACAAACCGGGCAGATTTCTAGCTCGACTTATAAGGAAAAAATCAAATAAGGCATATATACTACACGTTAAGGACAAACAAGGACGCCACTACCACACATCTCATTCCATAGCCTCTGCATTTAGATCCTACTTTCAGGACATCTATAACCTAAATTTAAATGACACACAGACTAGAGACCAACGCACAGAAATCATAGACCAATATCTGACTCAATTACATTTGCCCAAAATCACACAGGACCAAGCAGATAGGTTGGCTGATCCATTCACTATAGACAAAATCTCTAACACTATAAAAGATCTGCCAACGGGCAAATCACCGGGCCCGGATGGATTCTCCTACTCCTATTATGCCAAATTCAAAGACTTGTTGGCCCCTCACCTTCTCACTTATTTCAACTCCATAGACGAAACCCACACATTCTCTAAAACAGCCCTAGAAGCGCACATCATTCTAATACCCAAACCAGGGAGGCCCTTAGATGATCTGGCCAACTATCGACCGATATCCCTGCTGAATACCGACATCAAAATATTTGCGAAAATAATGGCGACAAGGCTGAACAGGGTAATTTCAGACCTGATACACCTGGACCAGATAGGGTTCATCCCGGGTAGGGAGGCGGAGGATGGCACGGTCAGGGCCTTACATATTACACATCATGCCCAAGTATGCCAGATACCACTAGTCCTTCTATCTATGGACGCCGAAAGGCCTTTGACCGTGTCAGCTGGGACTTCCTACAATCGACACTGAGACATATGGGGCTGGATAGTATTTTACATCGCGTACTAGCACTCTATGCATATCCGACTGCAAAAATTCACCTTAACGGGATCCTTTCTGAACCTTTCCAATTAACAAATGGAACCAGACAAGGGTGCCCGCTCTCCCCCCTATTATTTGCATGCTTCATTGAGACCTTAGCCACAAAAATTAGAAATAATGCAGATATACAAGGTGTCCAAATTAATCACAGACCTTACACAATCACTCTATATGCCGACGATATCCTCCTATCGCTAACTAACCCAGTACACTCTATTCCCATAATCCTCGCAGAACTACAAACCTTTCATGACCTCTCAAATTTTCTAATCAACCTTAACAAATCGGAAATCTTGAACATAACATTAGATCACAACACACTGGCGGAAACTGAGAGGGTCACCCCGTTTAAATGGTGCTCAAACTCCCTCAAATACCTAGGAACCTATATCACCACCTTACTAGATTCACTTTATAACCACAATTTCAAACCCCTGAAGGACAAAATCATAAACGATTTATCTAGATGGAGAAATAAAAGAATTTCATGGATGGGGCGCATTAACTTATTAAAAATGAATAAATTTCCCCACATATTATACCTCTTTCAGACGATACCGATTCCCCTCCCTAAATCTTATGTCACATCTCTACAAACAGCTTTTATTAATTTCACAAGGAACAGGAAACACCCCAGGATCAATAAAACAATAATGATGAAAAACAGAGACCAGGGTGGGTTCGGTATGCCAGACCTACAAGCTTATAGAACGGCCATTTTCTTACAGAGAATGCTCGACTTATACACACACCCACACGATAAGCGATGGGTAGATATTGACTTAGACAATCTGGGTATAACACGCATTAGCGAATGGTGCTGGCCAATGACTACCACATCTAACATAACCACCAATAATCCAATCACATTAGAGACTCTTAACAACTGGAATAAAATACTCATTCACTTCCCTTTCCTCACGTGTCGACCCTCACCTTTAACCTCACTGGTTAGGAATGGAGTGTTGGACCTTGGTCCTGCAGTCTTACAAACTTCATCAACCCAATCACTCACTGACCTCCCCATCTACCATCTTATAGACAAAGAACATCTCAAAACCCAGAAAGAATTAGTGGAGCAGGGACTTCAAAGTTTTACTAACTGGTTCACCTACCTTCAATTACACCATCTCTTACATTCTAACCCTCAGACCATAAATATGACAAGACCCCTTACCCATTTTGAATCCCTATTTACACAGGTACCCCTCCCCCAAGACACACGATCTCCAAAATATATAAACTACTGGTACAAAACCGACCTGGACAGGTGCTGGGCTACATGGAGAGTTGGGAAAGAGACCTAGGGAAAATTATACTCCCACAAACATGCTCACAAATCTTCCAACACACTATGAGATCTTCGGTCTCCATGAGTATTCTGGAGATAAACTTAAAAATACTGCATAGATGGTAATATACACCAAGGAGGCTTCATAGATTGTTTAAAGGCTCGGGGAACAGCTGCTGGAGATGTGGCCATGTCGGAAGCGACATGGCGCACATGTGGTGGTGGTGCTCCTCCATACGTAATTTATGGAGACAGGTTATTGAAGAGATTTAAAAAATATGGAAACACAGTTGCCTCTAGACCCATTGATATGGCTTTTTAATAAACCCCCAAAACTGAAATATAAACCCAAACTAAAACTCCTTACCATATCGGTAAACGGCGTTAAATTCCTGATAGCTAAAAATTGGAAGGGGACAGAGGTCCCCTGTATACTGTTATGGGTACAAAAAACAACTGACATAATAAAGATGGAGGAAACCCACTACCTAAAACACAATAAAATGGCCCTCTACGCAGAAATGGTTGAGATGTGGGAAAGTTACCTTAAATCTAGACAGGAGGATAGACACAGCCCCAATGAGCCAGGAGAAGAGTAACCCACAGAAAGGAGATAGTAACCCTGACACATTCAAACATGAGGTGGCATTCCGGAGAGCACTCGGGGGCAAGAACAACAGTGTTTCACCTATCTGAGTTTGTATTATATTGAAATTACAAAACGCTGTAACGAATTTAGCTTCTCTGTAGCAACTCGATCATTGCTAGGATATGATTTCTTTGTTAATGTACAGTTTTATGTTGTTTTGTTTTAAATTTATACAGCCTGGGGGAGCACAAGACCAAGAACATTGGGGACTTTCTAAAACTGTGCGTGTGCTCAACCAGACTGTGGAAAATGATCAGCCAATGTATGTTTACTCCGCGGAGCTGCGACCCCGCATACTGTATTGAATTTCTTTTGAAAATAAAGCTGATTAAAAAAAAAAAAAAAATTATTTCGTTAGATTTAAATTATATTTAACTTAGGGGGGTGTTAGTGTTAGGGTTAGACTTAGCTTTAGGGGTTAATACATTTATTAGAGTAGCGGCGAGGTCCAGTCGGCATATTAGGGGTTAATACTTGAAGTTAAGTGTCGGCGAACATGACTAAGGGATAACCATCCGAAACGTCGTTCTATTTTACCTGCTCCTACTATGTGTTTAATAAAGGAACTTTTTATATGAGAAGTGGTGCTGCTGCATTCTTTGAAGATTTTGGATACTGTTTGGATCCTTGCAGTGATCCTGTGCTAGCTTGCACACACCTTGGGTCTGAGTGCTGGATTTCAATCTTATTTTCTGACTCTAAATACCAGCGGTAGCCCAAAACCAGCGTTAGGAGCCTCTAACGCTGGTTTTGATGGCTAACGCCAAAATCTAAATCTAGCCGATAGTCTGAAGGGCTTCCCCCAACAGAGACATGCATGCCATCTACATAAAGTGAGCAGAGAAAAGGCACTAAATGAATCCAAATAAGGAATATATATGCTGTTGTTAGTCTCCTAGTCCTGAAAACAGATACACACTGCTCAACAAATGCGTCATGCTGCCGCCATGCAGAAATGAAAATTAGACAATTGCATACTATGTAAAACCCTAGGAAACATTTACAATCCTTTCCTCGCACAATAAGCCTGGTACACAAACGTCAACCATAGTTCAGCCGCATAAATAAAAAACCCTTACTGCCTCTATCAACATCCACTCCAGCCATTCTCTAAAATGATCTTGCCTGTCCTGTCTACTGACAGGTAGCATATTCTTACAGTTTAGTTAAATCTCAGAGACAAATTTGCAAAAAATATGCTGCATAAACTGGCCCTAAACTGGCCCTAAACTGGCCCTTGATAAT
The DNA here is from genome assembly GCF_027579735.1 of Bombina bombina. Lineage (NCBI taxonomy): Eukaryota > Metazoa > Chordata > Amphibia > Anura > Bombinatoridae > Bombina > Bombina bombina. Next base: position 28,331,555 of record NC_069502.1, read on the forward strand.
CAGGACTTTTACCACAGTATTATTAGTGGCCCCAAACAAAAGAAGGACCGGGTAGGATTAGGAGCGTAAGGATATATATATATATATGATCACCACACCCCATAAAGCCTGGGTCCTTACAACATCTGACCCGTTAGGCTATTAAAAGTGGCACAAATTGTTGACACTGGCCGACTTAACCCAGTTATCTGCTCTGCCACCAAATATCCCAAACTTGCAGAAATATATCTCATAAGATACAAAACCCTCCTGAGGGCAACAGGTTCCTCTAGGTCCCTGTTATTCCAGTCCTTGCTGTAAAATAGACTATGAAAGGACTTACCCTCCAGGGTATTCTGCTGTGGAGCAGCCACAGCAGCTCCAGGTCTGTTAGCCTCATCTGACCACTGACAGGGACCTGAAGATACAAGAAAAGCAGAAAAACAAACCTGGTTTTCTATATAGGGGTTAGAATAAATTGTTGGAGTTAAAGTAAGGACCACTTCACCGACCTCCAACAGCTAATAGCCACCATAACGTTTACTAAAGAGGATTACATTGCCCCAATCTTTGATTGCAGGGAAAACTGCCCATTAAAGGATTAAATACTTGATTTTCTTCAGACTCCATCTTCGTACACCTCCTACGATGTACAAAGGAAAAGAACGACTGGGTATTGTTGGAAGTGGGAGGATACTTAAAGCTTTTCTGGAGTGTTCTTTGCCTCCTCCTTGTGGCCAGGAGTTGAATTCCCACTAGTAATTAGAATGGGTTTGTGGATTCTCCATGCCATGGGAAAGAAATATGATTTTATTTCCAAGGTTGCCTCTTCTGATAACAATAACCAGGAAATTGTTGTTCTTTATTTGTGACCAAATCCTTCTAATTCTAACGGACGTCTTCTTCATAAGTTGGATGTGGTTAGAGCCTTAAAATATTATCTTTAGGCTAGTAAGATTTTAGACAGACCTCTAGCTTATTTGTCCATTTTTCAGGTAGTAGAAAAGGTCAAAAGACCATGGCAGTAAAGCTTACTTGTATGTGGGAAACCCCCTCTTAAACGAGTTATGGCCCATTCCACTAGATCTGATCTACGTCTTTGGACTTTAAAAATTAGGCAAAAGTGGCAACTTGGTCTTCTCTTTATGCATTTTCCAATTTTTACCATTTTGATGTTTATGGTTCTTCAGAAGTTGCTTTTGGCAGAAAAGTCCTTCAAGCAACAATGTCTGATAGAAACTGCCCTTTATTTGTCCCACCTGTCCTTAAGATGAACTCTTAGCTTTGTTATTGTATACCACATGTTATGGACACCCATGGAGGCCCATTTATCAAGCTCCGAATGGAGCTTGAGGGCCCCCTGTTTCAGGCGAGCCTGTAGGCTCGCCAGAAACAGCAGTTATGAAGCAGAGGTCTATGTATGCGTTTATATGTGTATATATGACTGTAAATACATATATACACATGTAAATACATAAATACATATGTACACACATACACACACACATATATATGTGAATTGGGGGATCGCACCAAGGTTACCATGACTACACACACACTCGTAAACCGAGTGACGTCATCCGCATATGCTAATTAGCCAAGCGGTTTGGCAGTCTATTATAAGGTAGGATTCAAGACCATCTGACAATTATTATTAAAATAGACTTGACATACACGGTGCTGTTATAATATCAGTGGCATAGATCATCCAATCTTTAATGGTTCTCTAGTTCTATGCAGCGCTAGCTTAAGCAATATGTGACTATGTGATTATGATACAACCGTAACTATGGATATGATGTTAACGGATACATATGAGAAACCAGTTAGATAAACATAATGGATAAGTTATAGTGACTTTTCTCCTATGCTAATGTGACATTGTAACATGAATCTCGTGCTAGATTACTTTTAACTTATTGCAGCCTGATAACATAATTGTTGTACTACAAGGATGCACATTGTTATAATGATATGTTTGTATATCTGTTCATTATATCTCATTATGTTAGTAGTATGGCAATAGTGTTTGGTAGAGGGGGCCATCACCATGACAACCACGGTTTTGGCGCAATTCACACACATTTTGTTAGATGGGTGGGGCTTAATGTATATATAAGTCACTGTGTTCACTTGCATGTTTGTTCTGGTCTGAGGAAGGAGTCTGTGGACTCCGAAAAGTTACCACAATAAAATAATTTTTATGCTGAAAATCCAGTGAGTGCAGTCTTATGTTGAAATACTATATATATATATATATGTATCTGTATGTTTTACTATGTTAAAGTCTTTTGCCTGCCATTTTTTTTTCTAACACCTGAGACCTCATATTTTACAGCTTTTAGATTTTGATGTATTTTGTGACACTTTTTTGACTCGCTTAAAGGGACACTGAACCCAAATTTTTTATTTCATGATTCAGATAGAGCATGCAATTTTAAGCAACTTTCTAATTTACTCCTATTATCAATTTTTCTTCATTCTCTTGCTATCTTTATTTGAAAAAGAAGGCTTCTATGCTTTTTTATTAGTTCAGAACTCTGGACAACACTTTTTTATTGGTGGATGAATTTATCCACCAATCAGCAAGAACAACCCAGGTTTTTCACCAAAAATGGGCCGGCATCTAAACTTACATTCTTGTATTTCAAATAAAGATACCAAGAGAATGAAGAAAATGTGATAATAGGAGAGTCTTTTGAAGCTCTCATTGGGAATTTGCCTCTTTGTTTTTTTCCTTGTGTTCTCTCCAGAGGGGAAGGGATTTTTTTTTTTTTCATATACAGTAAGTCATAAAGATCAAGAAAGTATACTAGAATGGACTGCTTTCAAAAATAAAACAGGACATAAAGAATTAGAGACTCTTATTATAATATGATATTATTTCATGTGATAAACCCGTTATATATAGAAGAGCCTGACTACTAATCTATGTTTACCTGTTTTTTAAAGGATAAATCCAGGCTGGGTTTTATTTTTTATTTTCTTGGATTTACCCCAGGTTGTGCTGGTTAAGAGGAGTTATACTATATGCCGTGTGAGTTAAGGATTATAGAGCTCTGTATATATCTGAAGGTTGGATTGAGTAGATTAGATTATCATATTAGTATAAATTGTTATCTGAATTTAGATTACCAACAAGTGGGGGTGGTCATAGGAGATATAGTGATCAGGGGTTTTTTCATTGCTTTAAAAATACAGATTTATCCAGAGGCCTTGAATGTCCAGCTTTAAACACTTAAAAAACACTTGCACTAAGTTCATTACAGGGAGTAATATATGGGGAAGGTTTTCACTTAAATTAATTAGCCCTCTTTGGGGTTGAAAGGAGCACATAAAAAAAAACATATACAACACAGGTTGTGATTATATTGTTGTTTTGTTTTTTGACACATATGTTGTTTTGTCACTTATGGATAAATTTATTGCACAGAATAAAACTAAATCACCTGATAGATAGAAAACTCGGGAGTAGCAATGATAATTTGGATGAATCACTCCCTCTTGTTACAAATACTGTAATGCAAAATATAGTAACCCAAGATATAGTAAAACAAATGTCAGAATTAATGATGCCACAATTTGATCAGGTGCGTAGGGATCTTGGAATTCTATCTACTGAAGTTAAACAATTTACAAATAGGCTGGAGGAAGCTGAGCAAAGAATTTCAGATCTAGAAGACTCTAATCATCAACAAGAGAAAATAATTAGAGAGCAATCCATTCAGTTTAAATCCATACAAGCTAAAGTAGAAGCGTTAGAGGACCGCTCACGCCGAAATAATGTTAGAATTATTGGCATCACAGAGTCTGTGGAATCCCAGGATCTTTTAAAACGTGTTTCAATCGATTTACCATCATGCCTGGGCTTGGATGTAAGCAATACCCCTATATTAGTAGTAAGGGTACATAGATTAGGAGTAGCTAGACAACTTGTTGAATGCAACATTAAAAGTAGACCCATTAGGGGGGCGGAGTCAACTGGCAAAGTGATCAGACATGTTTTGCAGAAGCTCCCGGCTCCTATAGTTAAAAATTAGGGTTATTTTATAAATATGAGCCTCAACTTTTTACTTAGCGACTAATCTCATCTCCAATATCATTGATAACCGTGGAGAGGCTGATCCGAGGTTGTGCAACTATCTTATGATATATAATAGTGCCACATGTCATGGCGTCTGTGAGTAATCTGAGCGGCCTATATGAACAGATTAACAAGGGAATCGACAATTGGGAGTATAACTCCCTGCAGCTTATCGCAGACCAAATGGGTGCCTTCAGACAGTAGATGAGAGAAATCTTCTCAGAAATCCCTATACAAGTCACAGATTGCTCCACGGACCACCTGGCACCGGACGCAATTACATGATGCCTACACAGGCTTGAAGGGAAAATGATCAGCCGTGGAAACACTGATGTGATGCCTAGAATGGCGGATCTGACAACTGATACCCTAGAACAAGAAGCCCTCACACCTGAAAGCAGCGGCCTGATTGATCCGCACATGCAAACTGGAGCCCCACATAGGAGCCCAGGGGACACTACAGCAGCTGCCGCGTTATTGGACAGTGCCCTGTACAGCAAGAAGCTTATACAGACTGGGGACTGTTCGGCTGATCTCCGGACAGAGATGGAGGAGGTGACGCTGGACCCTATAATTCATACAAAACCTACCCGACCTATTCCAGGTGATGGAGGAGTGGGATTTATGAATGTGAATGAGGATGCTGTGTCAGGGATTGGAATAGCCCCCAGCCATAGAACTACATCTATTGTGATAAGTGAGTGGGGAAATGCCTGTCCTGACTCTGTGATTGTGGTGACATAGACAAGCAGCAGATCAACAGACAGAGTTCATTACTACAGCAACGAGATAGTAATGGCAGCTCCCCGGCATGTGCCTGAAGAGAACTGTACGATCTGGAGCGATGGGATAACACTGGCAATTAGCGCCATTACACCAACAAATAGCCGAAGCCTGAACAGAAACCCCATGACAGAGACTAGCCCATTCCTAAGAAGTGCCCATGATATGCTCCGAACTGAAGATGTTGATGTTGGGATTAGTTTGGTATCATCTTTAAAGGCAGCATGTCCATTTCTTGCTGCAGAGGCACCCCTGTATACGCCTTCATGTAGGCAAGACTGCCCTAAGAAAGTCTACCAAACCTTTTGCAAAAGATCAGGGATTGGTTAAAAATATGCCTAAGATTCCACCTCTCGCACAGGTCTGTACTTACTGAATATAATAACTTGTCTCACAGGTCTGTACTTGCTGAATATAATAACTTGTCTCACAGGTCTGTACTTACTGAATATAATAACCTCTCTCACAGGTCTGTACTTACTGAATATAATAACCTCTCTCACAGGTCTGTACTTACTGAATATAATAACTTGTCTCACAGGTCTGTACTTACTGAATATAATAACTTGTCTCACAGGTCTGTACTTACTGAATATAATAACTTGTCTCACAGGTCTGTACTTACTGAATATAATAACCTCTCTCACAGGTCTGTACTTACTGAATATAATAACCTCTCTCACAGGTCTGTACTTACTGAATATAATAACCTCTCTCACAGGTCTGTACTTACTGAATATAATAACTTGTCTCACAGGTCTGTACTTACTGAATATAATAACTTGTCTCACAGGTCTGTACTTACTGAATATAATAACCTCTCTCACAGGTCTGTACTTACTGAATATAATAACCTCTCTCACAGGTCTGTACTTACTGAATATAATAACTTGTCTCACAGGTCTGTACTTACTGAATATAATAACTTGTCTCACACTTCAATAGCAGCTGCTCAATTGCAGGAATGAGGACATTTGTCTGAAAACACAAACCTGTGACTATATATGGTACAATTATCTGACTTCAGTTACTGTATAGGTCTATGGGTATTACATATATATGTTGTTTAATCTGTTCTCTTAGATTTTAAGTTAAGGCAAAGTTTGCTTAAAGGGACAGTTTACTCAAAAATGTTCTCCCCTTTAATTTGTTCCCAATGATCCACTTTACCTGCTGGAGTGTATTAAATTGTTTACAAGTAGCTCCTTTACCCTTATATTGGCATTTGAAATTGTTGATTTAGCATGTGGTATCCCCACCTATTCTGAAAGTTTGTGGCCGCGCGTACCAGCTATAGATAAGCTTTGTAAACACAGCCAGCAGAAGAAATTACACTCCCAGTCGGATATAGCAGAGATAAGGTAATGCAATGTTGATTTTCCATTGTTCTCTCAAAGTACTGGTGATTGTTTTAAGGACAGATATAAGATAAAGAAGCAGGTATATGTGCACAATGTGATACAGTAATGAGATCTGATTAAACCTACAAGCTCAACCCATTTTATTAGGTTGTGGCTTCAAAACACAAAATCAGAGCTTTAATATACACAAATAAGCCTTAAAAAGCTAATTTTCATACATTTTTTACTCTGCAGTTGGTAAAAAAAGCAATTGTAAACACATTAAGGGAAAAACTATTTTACAGTATACTGTCCCTTTAATGGAAATTTTCATAGTAAAGCAGTCTGAGATCGATTTGTGATCCCAACTTCCACCACTAGATGGCAGTCACAGCCTGACTAACCATATGTTATATATTTAAGGTGATAGGGGATAACTCCAGAGATTTATATATTGTACACTCTGTGTCATCCTTTCTGTTGGTAGGGTTATCTACTTTTCAAAGCAGAGGAATTTATATACTTTGAGCTCAATGTCATTGATGACTTGAGATATATGTTAAGGCTCCCCTCTTAAACAGGTCGCTTGTTAATAATACCTTTGTTGTCCCCCTTTCAGCTTTACATGATGACATTAGGATTATATTAGCTCATATATCCTGCAAGTTAAAATATAACACATTTAGTTACGTGTCACTGCAGGTAATATGTCTGTACATTGTTGTCGTGTTAGAGGGGGATATTATATTTATACTGAGATTCCTGCAAATGATGTTATCTTGCTGCGCCGTCAGCGGCCGAGATGGCGCAGACTAGACCATAACTATAATTTTCAATAGGAATCCCTATAGTCTCCCAATTTCTATTTGCCACCACGGCCATCTTTACATATTGATCGCTATCAGTACTCCTAACCCTTATGTATATAAAGTGTGACTCTAGGTATGACTATTTTTTTTATATGTCAATACATAGATGATAACTCTCTTTTCACATAAATGTATATGTCTCTAGCTTAACAAGGAATTATCCAGAACGCTATTGTTATTGTTCACGTGAGGTTAATATGGTATATCATGTTGACTCCTATTTTATTTGTTCTGTTTTTATTGTTTATACCTATTACTAAATTTATCATTAGATCATTTACAACTAGGGAAGGGTCTAACTGTGTATAGGATCTGCTGTTTGGTCTTTTTATTAATGTAGACCCATAGAGTAGAATATATTATTACATTTTGGTCCTTAGCCTATACGGTTGTTTTTCCTCAATCAGTTTTATTTTTCAGGTCTAATCTCCCCCCCACTACCTTTGGCTTACTAGCGGCTAGATTTAGAGTTTGGCGGGCAAAGGGGTGCGTTAGCTACGCATGCTTTTTTTCTCCTGCACCTTTTAAAAACTGATGGTATTTAGAGTTCACAGAATGGCTGGGTTTTCAGTGTGTTAGGCTCCAAAAAGGGAGCGTAGAGCATAATTTAACGCCACTGCAACTCTCGATACCAGCGGTGCTTAAGGACGCGGCCAGCTTCAAAAACGTGCTCATGCACGATATCCCCATAGAAAACAATGGGGCAGTTTGAGCTGAAAAAAAACCTAACACCTGCAAAAAAGCAGCGTTCAGCTCTTAACGCAGCCCCATTGTTTTCTATGGGGAAACACTTCCTACGTCTGCACCTAACACTCTAACATGTACCCCGAGTCTAAACACCCCTAACCTTACACTTATTAACGCCTAATCTGCCGCCCCCGCTATCGCTGACACCTGCATATTATTATTAACCCCTAATCTGCCGCTCCCTACACCGCCGCAACATACATTATAGTTATGTACCCCTAATCTGCTGCCCCTAACACCGCCGACCCCTATATTATATTTATTAACCCCTAATCTGCCCCCCACAATGTCGCCGCCAGCTACCTAAATAATTAACCCCTAATCTGCCGATCGGAGCTCACCGATACTATAATAAATGTATTAACCCCTAAAGCTAAGTCTAACCCTAACACTAACACCCCCCTAAGTTAAATATAATTTTTATCTAACGAAATAAATTAACTCTTATTAAATAAATTATTCCTATTTAAATCTAAATACTTACCTGTAAAATAAACCCTAATATAGCTACAATATAAATTATAATTATATTGTAGCTATTTTAGGATTAATATTTATTTTACAGGCAACTTTGTATTTATTTAAACCAGGTACAATAGCTATTAAATAGTTAAGAACTATTTAATAGCTACCTAGTTAAAATAATTACAAAATTACCTGTAAAATAAATCCTAACCTAAGTTACAATTAAACCTAACACTACACTATCAATAAATAAATTAAATAAACTACCTACAATTATCTACAATTAAACCTAACACTACACTATCAATAAATAAATTAAATACAATTCCTACAAATAAATACAATTAAATAAACTAACTAAAGTACAAAAAATAAAAAAGAACTAAGTTACAAAAAATAAAAAAATATTTACAAACATTAGAAAAAAATTACAACAATTTTAAACTAATTACACCTACTCTAAGCCCCCTAATAAAATAACAAAGACCCCCAAAATAAAAAAAATGCCTACCCTATTCTAAATTACAAAAGTTCAAAGCTCTTTTACCTAGGTAAAGCACGGGAAACTGAATCCCCTGGAAACCGTATCCTGATATTCATGTTCTCCTCTCGATTCCCACTAAATTTAAAAATAAACATGAAAGAGGTCTGTGAGAGGCCTAGTCTACTATTTAGGGATACCATCTCACTCTGGTTACATTATCGTTAAGAGGAGAAACGCAATTGCATAGATTGTTTATCATAAAATACGAGGTTTTATTTATCCAGTTTGGTAATAACCTATTGAATTGAAATGCCCTGACCTTCTACACTTTGATAGCTTTGTAGTTCCTTATTTTACTTTTTTTTCTCTTCAGGTCTGAGCGGCATGGCTCAACAACTTTAAGATGTGTCTAATGTATTACCTACTGTACTCTTTATTGTTCTTTTATGTACAACCTCAATAAAAATTACCTTTTTTTCAAAAAAAAAGTAGACCCATTATAGTTAAATACCTGAATTATCAAGACAAAATGAACATTTTGAGTCAATATAGAAAACAACTCCCTTTTGTCATGAAGAGGCACAGGAATTCTTGGATAAAAAAACGTAAGAGATTTAAAATTGAGTTACTAGCGTATTATGAGTTTAGAAATATTGATGGTACCGTACTTTGCGTTTACATTCTTGTTATTTTGAATGTTTTAAAACAAATTGAGAATAAGCATGTTACTTAAGGGAGTTAAAGGTTCAATGTCATGCGGGTGCGGCAACTAACTTACATCCTAAATGTACCATAAATAAAGACAAGACAACAATATGGAGGTTAAGACCATATAGGTCAATTTTATTAACACGAGGCACTCCTTGAATGATTTAATTTAAAGCATCAAGGCCTTCTCCAAACTTTTAACTTTTCATTTACCCAGTACGGTAAATGACTATAACTCTTATTTAACTTTACTTAAACAGTTGAGCGGCAATGCCTAAACCTATATAACCCATATGAAGCGGGAAGCAGCCCCCCAGGCAAACGGAGACAAAGCGGAGCCCGGCTACAACGCGGTACCAGATAGAAGGTTACATACTCGAGCTGCCGCCTGGGATGCTACCGCCCGCCTTTAGGGTGTAACAACGCTCAAACCTTTTGGGACCCTCAGCCCATCCAGGCGAACACCAAGATGAAACTGGGGGGGAGCGGAAAATCATTAAACGCCCTGGCCTTACCCAAAGACGATAGGTTGACTAACCCTGTCTGGCCCCAGGGAGACTAAACCTAACTATTTACAATTACCTAATTGCTGCGGGAGAAAAAAAAAAAGGGGGCTGGGTGGTTGTTAGAAGATTCCAGATGTTCCTGAACAGAGAGAGAGCCTCAAACTCCCAGAATCCCCTTCTTATCTGTGAATAGAAACCCCTCCCTTAGATCTGCAACACTGTTGCAATCTAACCTACAGCTCCACACACACTCCTCCTCCCTGCAACCTTAACCCTTAAGATGCTCCAGGCTGATCAGGGCCCTGCACTTACATAAGGGAGTTAAAGGTTCAATGTCGTGCGGGTGCGGCAACTAACTTACATCCTAAATGTACCATAAATAAAGACAAGACAACAATATGGAGGTTAAGACCATATAGGTCAATTTTATTAACACGAGGTACTCCTTGAATGATTTAATTTAAAGCATCAAGGCCTTCTCCAAACTTTTAACTTTTCATTTACCCAGTACGGTAAATGACTATAACTCTTATTTAACTTTACTTAAACAGTTGAGCGGCAATGCCTAAACCTATATAACCCATATGAAGCGGGAAGCAGCCCCCCAGGCAAACGGAGACAAAGCGGAGCCCGGCTACAACGCGGTACCAGATAGAAGGTTACATACTCGAGCTGTTCGGCCCTCCGCAACCCAGGAGGCGCTTTCCCCATGCACGCGCCTGGGTACGTCACGCCCCCTGCAATGGCCGTCACTCCTCCCCACTTTCTATCTGCCGCCTGGGATGCTACCGCCCTCCACAAGAAGACAATTCAACCTATTCTTGCCGCTAACCCTAAATGCAGGAAACACTACAATTTTTTTTTTTTTTAAATTAAATTACCGATCCTAAGGTCTTTGCTATGTTAGAAATGAACCTATCTAGCCCTACCTCTGTTAAATGCACCCCATCCTTTTGGTATAGGCTCTTATCCCCGGCCGAGATGTTGGAGTGCCTCACAACAAAACCTAATTCCAAAACAATCTTGCCTATATCCCTATTCAACTTTTTGCGGACCCCAAATGCTGCCTTGTGACTCTCCATGTGCCTCCAATGTAATCTCGGAATGACACAGGACCACCCCACTTTCAGCCCGGGCAACCAGGCGTGTAGCCACCTAATGTCCGCCCCCATGATACTGATCAACTCAAGGGTAGGCAATGCTCCTAGGTCATTGCCCCCGAGATGTAGAACCACGATGTCTGGACGATCCCACCTCCGGTGAGCCTCCTGGATAAGCCCTGGAAATTCATGCCAGCATAGCCCTCTGCGCCCTAGCCACCTGACGGATGCCCGGGAGGGGTGAAAGCCGAGGCGGCTCCCATCCGGGACTGCTAAAGCCCTTATCGATGCCCAATGAACAAAGGAGTGGCCGACTATCCAGATCTTTTTTGGGGCCCTGCCCCTACCTGAAAAGACACAACAACACATTAACCACCCACAAGGACCCCCACAAATCCCATCCCTGTGGCCACCCCCCTACCGTCTCATTGGGAAGGGTCCCCCAGAGGCCTTATGTATGTCTTATAGCGCTGCGACTGCCACCTCCCCAGAGCCTTGATCCTATCTGCAGACCACCCCAATGCTCTACATGAATGCGGGGCTATGTGTCCCGGATCCAACCCTGCCTTAGCTACCGCCTTCACTAGCACCGTTCTGAACTGAAATTTTGTTAGCCCCAGCCCGTTCTGATGCATCAAGAAAGGGCTACCACCCGCCGGGCGGCGCGCCAGGAACTCAGATAACAGCACAACCGGGCATGCCCTGCAGTCGCCCAACTGTGGGAGATGCAGCCACACCCCTTTCCCATCCTGGTTGGTTTTAGATCTCGGGATAAACAACAATACCGACCCCTCCGATAACCTCACGTGCTGTCACTGAACCCCCGTCTGTGGTGCATTTCCCGATGGGGAAACCAGTTCCCCCATCTGCAAAGCCCCATGAAAGGCCAGCGCAAAGGCTGCGTGAAACAGCGACACCTCAAATGGATCCCTGCATACGTCAATTAGTGCCCGCAGTAACATGATAAGGTGAGACAGAGTGATGGGTTCCCTCGTGTCCCTCCTTATCAATTCTCCATGGCCCCAACCACGGACCGACTGTCTCACCAAGAAGGTCCCCGTCCAATCTCTCAGCTGGAAAAACTTACTGAAAAAAGATATAGCTGCCAGCTTCCCCTGCACGATCGATTTCTTAATCGCCCTCTGGCGCAAGGAAACCAACCACTCTAACAGAGTTACCTGCGACGCCTGATAGCATGAGAGCTGCTTGAACCTGCAGAATGATTGCCACTCATTCCAATGCCTCAGATACGCCCTCCACTTCGCTGGAGCCAGTGAGGCCTGGACTAGCGGGAGGACAGATTCCCATGGAACCCGAGCTGCCAGAGATAAGAAGGACAAGGCGTGCCATGAGGAGATGCTCTAGGAGCCACCTTCCTAAATATCTCCCACTTCCCCCTAGACAATGCATCTTCCATCACATTCTTTACACCCGGCACGTGCTTAGCGGTGAAGCTAATGTTATACTGCAGGCAACGCGACACTAGTTGCCGCAGCAGCCTAACAACTCCTGGTGAAGTGGCCGATAAACGATTTATCGAATAAACTACACGCTGATTATCGCACCAAAAGACCACCGCCCGGTTGGACAACCGATTAGCCCACAGCTCAATCACCATGATGATAGGGAAGAGCTCCAGGATGCACAGATTCCTGGTCAGCCCAGCTTGGACCCATTCCCCAAGCCAAGCTTCCGCGCTCCAGTCCGCCCCCAGCATCGCCCTGTACCCTCCAGAACCTGCTGCATCTGTAAACAGGTGGAGCGACTGATTGGATTCAGGCGGTCTCTGCCAAATACATATGCCATTGAACAGTTCCCACACATGTAGATCCTTCTTCATCTCCTCCGAGATGTGGATTTTCGCTGACTGCGGTTTGGAGCCCCCCAAACCTGCTTCCAACCTCCGGTTGAAAACACACCCCATGGGAATGACCCTCCTCGCAAAGTTCAACAGGCCCAAAAGGGCCTGTAATTCTTCACAGAGATAGAATGTGCCCGCATAGTCCTTTTGACTACTGCCGCTAACCTTTCCAACTTGTCCGCAGGCAATCGACAACGCTCCGCTATAGAGTCTATTTCGATTCCCAGGAAAGTTAACCGTGTGCACGGGCCTTCCGACTTGTCAGATGCCAGAGGTATGCCGAACACGCCCATGAGGTGCACCATGCCGCGCATTAGTTCCCTGCACTGCGTAGAATTTGGCGCCGCCACCAGCAGGAAATCGTCCAAATAATGGGCGATGTTGCCTGAACCAGTGTATTGGGATACTGCCCAATGGAGGAATGAACTAAATGCCTCGAAATAAGCGCATGAAATCGAGCAACCCATAGGGAAGCACTTGTCCACGTAGTAATCCCCCCCGAAGCGGCACCCCATTAGTCGAAACGACTCTGGGTTGATGGGAAGGAGACTGAAAGCTGACTCTATGTCCATCAGCGCTCCCACCCCCGTGCTCCGGACAATGGCCACTGCCGATTCAAACGATTGATATTGAACCAAGCACAGCTCTGGTGGAATGGCATCATTCACTAACTTCCCTTTCGGATACGAAAGGTGTTGAATCAAGCTAAATTTTCCCTTTTCCCGACTACCCCTAAAGGGCTGATTGCTCGCTGCAGGGGGAGGTGATGGCATCACCTCCGGCCCAAGCTTAGACCATAAGGACATCTCAATAGCTCCAAATGAGAGGGAAGGGTTTGCCACCATTTTCCTGCGATATCCCATGTCATAGTCCCTCCATGCTCCTTCCTTATGGCATTTCTATCGTATCCTGATATTTCAGGATATCCTCCCCTTGGTCCGGCCACCTCGCCAAGTAGCAGGAGGCCAGCACACAAAAGCAGCTCACCCATTCCTCGTAGGAGTCGGGCCTCTTGAGCTTTTTTGGCTCTCCTTCTGTTCCATCCTCGGCCCTCTCCTTCTGCTTTTGAGCTTCCGCTAACAGCTCAAAAATATTCACATACTTCCTAGCCTGTATTTTTTTCACCATCTTCGATTTGAGATGCTCAAATAGGGATCCTCAAAAATGAAATCACCCGGGGAACTCCGTTAAAATTTCAAATTCTTTATTTCATTGACAAAGCGTTAAAACTTTTTCCTTTGTGCAGCAACACACAGGTAAAAACAGGTATTCCGTGCATCCTAGTTCAGACACACATATTGAACTAAAGGTAGCGTCAAGGGATCAGCTGACGCGTTTCGGCCAATAGCCGTAGTCAAAGCTGCTTGACCCCTTCACACACCTCCATGTTTAAAAAGCAGATTGTAGCTTCTCATTGGTTACAAAAAATATGACGCTACCGGTAATGATTGGTTACATTTTACTAAACCTTCTAACTGTTACTCTGTTTCAAAATATCTATTCCTTGCTGCACTCATTATTTGCTTAACCAAATCGTTTCATGACTGTGACCTGTCTCTCTCACATTTTATAGTAATAACCCCTCTTTAGTTGTTCTTAGTATATGTGTTAAATTCATCTAGCAACATCATTCTTGCTCTCTATTCAGTATTTAATTGTTAAGTGAATGTTTAGATGAAATACAATTTATATACTTGTCGAAATCTAAGCGTAACATTTGTTTCAGATTCGTTTGTCTTTAAAATGATTTTATTCTTTTAGATGATTTATATGGATTCTCTCTTTCATCAATTCCATTTTATTTTGTCATTTTATAAGTTTTCAATTTTTTATTACAAAACACCACTATGTAACTTGGTTGGTCTTAGTATACTGAAATTTAAGTTAAATTGGATTTTAGTTTATATTTTAAACTTTTTGAGCTTAGCTCAAATTTTATTGACTCCTATTTAGCTCTTTTCATTTGTTGCTGTTCACATATTTGTCAATCACACTTCTTTTTCAGATATGTAGCATGGTTAGTCTTAATAAAAAAAATTTGATTTGATTGTTTTTTATATATATATCTCTCACTTTACCTAATTCTACATTTTAGTTTCTCATATAGTATCTTGTGGCCTTTTTCTTTTTTACTCTCATTTTTATTCCCAAAAGTTTATCACATCTGATTAAAGGTTTAACCCCTTAGGTAATCGCGTCTGTAATTTTATCATCCAAAATACTTCTCGTTTGGATAATAGATAATTTATATCTCCTCCCCGTTTGGGGACCCTTACTTTTTCTATAATCGTCCATCTCAATGAGTTAGGACTTTTCTCATGTTTACCTGAAAAATGTTCTATCAAGGGTGTTGTCATGGTGCCAGTTTTTATATTGGAAACATGTTCGCGTATGCGACTCCTTACCTCTCTTGTCGTTAACCCTGTATATTGTACATTACAGATCTGACAAGTTAGTAAATATATACAATTTGTTGCCCTGCAATTTAGACATTCACGCTGACTAAAAGTTCTCCCAGTGGCTTCACTTTTGAAATAATTACCAGGGGTTAAATATTCACATGCTGTGCACATATGGTTACTGCATGGAAAAACCCCTACACAGCTCAACCAGGAGCTTGTAAATGTATTGTTCTCTGGAAGTTTTGTCGGTGCTACAATATTGCCTACTGTTTTGGCTCTTCTATATGAGAAGTTGCACCCTTTTTTGGCAATATTAGCTAGACGATCATCAGCGCTCAGTATAGAGAGGTTCCTTTTTATTATATCACAGACCTCGTGGTACTGATCACTATAATCTGTTACAAAAAATATACCTTTGTCAGAAAAACCCTTTTTGTCTTTTTTAGGGGGATCTTGGAGTAAACTTTCTCTTTCAATTTCCCCTACCGTTCTGTTTACATTCTCCACCATAGTTCTATCATATCCTCTTTTACTTAATCTTTCCTCAAGTTCTCTGGCTTGTTTATTATATTCATCTTTCTTAGTACAATTTCGTCTTAGTCTTACAAACTGACCCTTTGTTATAGCTTTAAATATACCCTTAGGATGACAGCTTTTTGCATGTAGTACTGTATTTCCTGAAATTGGTTTTCTGAAAATAGTACTTGTAATGCCTTCCTCCTCTGTCCCTGTGATCCTAATATCTAGGTACTCTATACTTTTTTTCTCATAGTGGTGTGTGAAACCAATCCCTATATCGTTCCTATTCAGTTTGTTGACAAAGGTCTCTGCAGAGTTTTGGTCTCCATCCCAGATTATGATCAGGTCATCTATAAACCTTCTGTAAAATTTTATTTGACCCTGTTGGCATACTCTATCTCCAAAGATGTGGAACAGCTCCCACCAACCCTTTAAATAACCATCTAACAACTGCACTGACATTCACAGAAACATGTGATGTAGTTGCTTTAGAGACCCTCGATTCAGAAAATATACCAGACTCACAAGAATTAGAAGTTCAGAATCCTTCCTTACCAAAATTTAAAAACAAATCAAAGTTCTATCCCATACAAGACAGGGGCCCTATATTGGTAACATTTCAGAGAAGAGTAGAGAAAGAACTAACAGAACTCTACAATATGGAGAATAAAAATAACAGAAAAAATTTGACATTTAATGAAAGGAAAGCATTACAAGAGCTTAGTAACAATAGAGACATCACAATAAATAATGCAGATAAGGGAGGGTCCATTGTTGTTATGGATAAAGATTGGTTTATAAACGAAGCATTAAGACAGTTAAATGATACCTCACAATACATAAAACTTTCTAATAATCCAACTAATAGGTTCTCTAAAGAATTAAGACAGCTAATTGATGATGGCAGAGAACTAGGTTTGTTTAACCAAGAAACAGCACAATATCTAATGGTGGAACATCCCATCGTTCCTATCTTTAACCACCTGCCCAAGGTGCATAAGTCCCTTGAGGATGTAACTGGTAGACCAATAGTGAGTGGAATAGGGTCTATAACAGAAAGATTATCGCAATGGCTAGACTCAATTCTACAGCCAATGGTATTTACCTTGTATAGCTATTTGAGAGATACAAAAGACCTTTTAAACCAACTAAAGGATTTTGATTGGGAAGAACAATTTGGGTGGCTTACAATAGATGTAAAATCACTCTATACATCCATACGACATGACAAGGGCTTAGAAGCCATTGAGTACTTTCTTAAGAGATCAGGTGATTATAATAATGTCTGTATAAAATTTATACTGGATACAACCAGATTTTTATTAACACATAATTATTTTCTGTTTGAGGGCGCCTACTACCTCCAGAGATGTGGAACAGCTATGGGGGCTAAGTTTGCCCCCTCCTATGCCAACCTATTCATGGGTTAGTGGGAGCTGTTCCACATCTTTGGAGATAGAGTATGCCAACAGGGTCAAATAAAATTTTACAGAAGGTTTATAGATGACCTGATCATAATCTGGGATGGAGACCAAAACTCTGCAGAGACCTTTGTCAACAAACTGAATAGGAACGATATAGGGATTGGTTTCACACACCACTATGAGAAAAAAAGTATAGAGTACCTAGATATTAGGATCACAGGGACAGAGGAGGAAGGCATTACAAGTACTATTTTCAGAAAACCAATTTCAGGAAATACAGTACTACATGCAAAAAGCTGTCATCCTAAGGGTATATTTAAAGCTATAACAAAGGGTCAGTTTGTAAGACTAAGACGAAATTGTACTAAGAAAGATGAGTATAATAAACAAGCCAGAGAACTTGAGGAAAGATTAAGTAAAAGAGGATATGATAGAACTATGGTGGAGAATGTAAACAGAATGGTAGGGGAAATTGAAAGAGAAAGTTTACTCCAAGATCCCCCTAAAAAAGACAAAAAGGGTTTTTCTGACAAAGGTATATTTTTTGTAACAGATTATAGTGATCAGTACCACGAGGTCTGTGATATAATAAAAAGGAACCTCTCTATGCTGAGCGCTGATGATCGTCTAGCTAATATTGCCAAAAAAGGGTGCAACTTCTCATATAGAAGAGCCAAAACAGTAGGCAATATTGTAGCACCGACAAAACTTCCAGAGAACAATACATTTACAAGCTCCTGGTTGAGCTGTGTAGGGGTTTTTCCATGCAGTAACCATACGTGCACAGCATGTGAATATTTAACCCCTGGTAATTACTTCAAAAGTGAAGCCACTGGGAGAATTTTCAGTCAGCGTGAATGTCTAAATTGCAGGGCAACAAATTGTATATATTTACTAACTTGTCAGATCTGTAATGTACAATATACAGGGTTAACGACAAGAGAGGTAAGGAGTCGCATACGCGAACATATTTCCAATATAAAAACTGGCACCATGACAACACCCTTGATAGAACATTTTTCAGGTAAACATGAGAAAAGTCCTAACTCATTGAGATGGACGATTATAGAAAAAGTAAGGGTCCCCAAACGGGGAGGAGATATAAATTATCTATTATCCAAACGAGAAGTATTTTGGATGATAAAATTACAGACGCGATTACCTAAGGGGTTAAACCTTGAATCAGATGTGATAAACTTTTGGGAATAAAAATGAGAGTAAAAAAGAAAAAGGCCACAAGATACTATATGAGAACCTAAAATGTAGAATTAGGTAAAGTGAGAGATATATATATAAAAAACAATAAAATAAAATAAAAAATTATTAAGACTAACCATGCTACATATCTGAAAAAGAAGTGTGATTGACAAATATGTGAACAGCAACAAATGAAAAGAGCTAAATAGGAGTCAATAAAATTTGAGCTAAGCTCAAAAAGTTTAAAATATAAACTAAAATCCAATTTAACTTAAATTTCAGTAGGATGCACGGAATACCTGTTTTTACCTGTGTGTTGCTGCACAAAGGAAAAAGTTTTAACGCTTTGTCAATGAAATAAAGAATTTGAAATTTTAACGGAGTTCCCCGGGTGATTTCATTTTTGAGGATTCTTGTTGTACCTTTAATCCGGGTTGAGCTCTGCAACGTGGAGGCGTGGAGAAAAAGCCCCGACAAGTACACGGAGGATAAGACTCGGGCCAGTGTCTCTGAGGAGGAGGAGAGCAGCGGTGAGTAAATGTTTTCCTACGGATATGAGATAATACTAAAGTCACAACTATAACGACACCGCATAATATGCTCACTCTATGGACCGGAGCCGGTCAGCTACATTACTGAAACACTAATTGAAAAAGAGCTGAACACATGCCAAAAGTGTAAACATAAACTGACCGTTACTGACCCGAGATCCATGCTACTAAGGTCTTATAAAGACTTCTGAGTGTACTATTGACGATCGAAAGGACTTTTTTGGGTATATACAGTACAATATTATGACACGATATAAGTTGTGATTACAAGATTGATAAAACTGCTCAGTGTGTGGGAAGGTTAGATACATTGTTGCTATGCTCAAATAGGGAATGCATGGTGAAAGAAAATGAGTCTCCCTCAAGCACTGACTTTCACTTATTAGCCTGCAACACTAAACCGCCACCCTGCGGCTTGGTGGCCGGCAACACCAAGCCTTCGCTGGCGCTCAGAGCTACGCCGCTAGCGCCCTTACTTTCGCGCCTGCGGGCCCTATCCCTATCTGACACTAGCATCCTAAGCATCCTGTACATCCTCTTCTCGCCTTTTTTATGAAAACCCAAGGCCCCCTCACTTTCTGAGCTAGACCTTGGCGAACTAGAGTCACTCTCATCCTGTGACCCAGCCCCTCCAGATAGCTCACCCTCCACAGGCTGCAGCTGCCCCGCCGATGATGTTCCTGCCCCTGCGCCGTCCATTGGGACCTGTCCCGCTGCCAGCACCACCGTTCTGCCAGCACTGGATCGAAGCCGCTCCTGAGTGTCCATTTGGGGAAACAAAGATAAGAGAGGAGTACCAGCCACCTGAGGGAAGGAGGGACCACGCACACCACACTCATACACAGGCTGTTGTGCAGAAGGCGCACCCATCTGCCCCCCAGACTGATTCTGCTGCACAAACCCCCTGTTTGCAGTGTCCCCTGGCCCCCACATGCATTCATCATGATCTGGAACAGAAACTGCACGCATTGGAAATGACTGATCAATATTAAACCTCCTGGGCCCAGTTCCTGGGTTTTGCAAATGTAAAGTACTGTCCCCAGGGCCAAGGGCCCCAGGGCTAATTGTGCTGTCCCCCCCCCAGATAGATAGTTTGGAGGGACCCACTCCTCATGCGCCCTCCCCCCCTGATGCCTTTCCATCACCACCCTCATCTGCCCCCCCTCCCCCTGGCCGGCACCCCTCTCCTACCTTGAGGAGATAGGGATGCGGAAAGAGCGCTTCTCTTGGCTCCTCTCCGGGCCAAGCCGACACCTCGTCTGGCCAGGCCACGACCAGAAGTCCCGCCCGCCGCGGGTCCACCCCGGGCCTATCCGCTACCACTGCAGGGTGTCCCCTGAATTAGTGGTGTGGCGGTAGGTTATGGCACCACCGCAAATCGGGCCTACCCTCACAGACGATCGCCACGTTTTGCGGCCCTTCCAGGGTCAATCCGGCCCCATCCACGCCCAGTAAGGGTGCAATAGGAGGCACTACAGATCCGGTACTCGATTCGAGCACGGGCGCCTGAGTAGGCCCTGCGCCGGACGCAAGACCGGATCCAGCAAATACCGGGCCCAAAACAGCAGTGAGGGACTGCACCAGAGACCAGACGGCCTCCAGCTGTCCCTCCTGCAAACCCAAAATGGCTGCTGCCTGTCCTGTACCAGTGGGGCCTGCTCCGCAAACCCCAGGGGCATCCCTAGAGGTGCTAGGCCCAAATGAAGGGCCCGGGCCTACCCTAACTAAACCTGCCCCCCCAGCCTCCTCTAATGGCCTGCCCCTTAATCCACCCCCCCCTGTCTGGGAAACTCCCACCCTACTAACACTAGTGGGTAATTGGGCCTGGAGGGAACGATGGCCTAGCCTCAGAGACGAGCCCTGAGGCCTAGGAGAAGGGGGAACAATATCCTGATCACTTATCTCTTTTTCTCTATCCACAGGTGTCCTCCCTGAAGATGAAGCCTCATCCCTGAACCGCAATGGAGGAAGCGAAGACCTGCGAGACCTGTCCATGATGGCAAAGAAATTCTCTCAGCTAAGTGCAGCAGAAGATTCCAGATGTTCCTGAACAGAAAGAGCGCCTCAAACTCCCAGAATCCCCTTCTTATCTGTGAGTAGAAACCCCTCCCTTAGATCTGCAACACTGTTGCAATCTAACCTACAGCTCCACACACACTCCTCCTCCCTGCAACCTTAACCCTTCAGACGCTCCAGGCTGATCAGGGCCTTGCACTTACAATTTATATCCATATGCTGAAGAAGATTATAGGAAAATGACCTTTAAAGTACACGTTCTGTGTTTGTGGAAGAATTCCCAGATTGGGAATTTCTGTTTTATGTTTTGATATTTTATTTTACGATGGGATGCTGTGTTTGTTTGACTTATTTTTAATGGAAGTGTGTTTTTCTCTCTCCTTCGCCCTAGTCTCTATATAACAAATTTTACTTAATTATAATGAAGGATAATATCCAACTAGTATCATGGAATGTAGGAGGAATCGCCTTGCCCCAGAAGAGGAAAAATATTTTGAAACACCTTAAACAAGTAAAACCTGATATTGCTTTAATTCAGGAGACCCATTTGAGAGCAAGTGACTTAGATAAATTAAGAACTGGCTGGGTGGGGGAAGTGATAGCAACACCATGTACAAACATAAAACAAGGTGTTGCAATGCTCTTTAATAAAAATTTGTCTTACACAATTGTACAAGCAGATCTGGATAAAGACGAGAGGTATATTATTATACAAGTGGAGGTCGAAGGAGTCCAGCTAGTATTATGCAGTGTATATGGACCCAACAAGCTAGATACATTTATCTGGGATAATTTGCAAGTAAAATTGACCCAGTATTGCTCCAAGAACTTAATATTTGCAGGAGACCTTAGTATGGCTATGCATCCAACCTTGGACAGACTAAAACCTTCCCTAAACAAAAATAGTAAGTTTGAAGCTAAATAATTGAAACGTTTTTGTCTATCATTAACAATGCGAGATATATGGAGACTTCAAAATCCAGATAATAAAGTATATACGTGTTCATCGTATACGTATAAAACAATGTCTAGAATAGACTCATTTCTGGTTTCAGAAAGGGTCACTAATCTAGAGATGACTGCAGGAATAAAGGAAATAATATTCTCGGATCATGCTGTTCTGACTTTGAAATTGAATATTAACTAAACACTAACAACATAGGGAGATTCTACTTCCCAAAATACCTTTATGCAAATAATCCATTTAAAAATTGGTTAAAATTAAAATGGAGAGAGTTTAATGAATTTAACTATGCCCATGTAGAGAACAGTGAATTATTTTGGGAGACTTCTAAGGCAGTAGTCAGAGGTTAAATTAAAGCATATCTAGTGCAAATGAAACATAGAATGAAAGCTAAAGATTTAATTTTAGCTCAGCGTTTGCGTAACTCATATAATTCTTTTATAAGTGACCCTACAAATAAGAAATTTTGGGAAAAATATAGGGAGGCTAAAAAGGAAAGAGAAGTGTTCCTAATGCAAAGAAGGGTGCAGAAGAGCTGAGGACTAGAGCCTTTTTTTAGATATGTAGGAAAAGCTGCAAAATCATTGGCAAATCTTGTAAGAGTCAAAAGAAAAAGACATGGCATTGAATCTCTTAATATTAAAAGTTGCACTAATGTGCAGAAAATAAGAAACTATGTAGCACAATTTTTTCAAAAAAAATATTCAAAAAGAGAAATTTAGAAGCAAAAAGGAGTTTCTAGGAAAAAATTCAAGTCCCCAAGGTATCTATAGAACAATTAAACATCATAAACGCAGAGATAACTCGGAAAGAAATTAGTCAGGCTATTAAATCCTCAGCGCTAGATAAGGCATCAGGGCCAGATCAGTTACCTAGTGAATTATATAAAATACTCGCAGAGGAGATTGTGCCAACCCTACAACGTCTGTTTAATAAATATTACATGCAAAATAATATGCATCCACGCTATTTTAATGCGTCATTAATATCGCTAATATTAAAAAAAAGACAAGGATCCGACAGACATAAATGCATATAGACCTATTTCACTCTTGAATAGCGACTATAAAATACTTACTACTATTATTGCACAAAGATTAAAAAATATCTTGAATTTACTAATTCATAAAGACCAGGTCGGGTTTATGAAAAAGAGAAATGTAACCTTTAATGTGAGGAGACTACAGTTAATTATTAATTATTACTGGGCCAAACTCCAGGAAAAGAACCATAAAATAAACACTGATCTGGCAATTATAGCAGTAGACGCAGAAAAGGCGTTCGACTCTGTAACATGGGACCACTTACTCACAACTCTTTCTAAATTTGAAGAATAGACAAAAGAAAAGTTGACAGTACCTCAGCACTCAAATTGTTACTATTATCACAGAAGTGAGAGTGTCAGGGCAATGATAGGTGACAGACAATGCACTTATGTTAAAACATAACTTTTACTTGTATCATTCTAAAAGGTAAACAAAAATGTGGCACAAGCAGTGTGTGTAATGTAACAAACATTTAAAACTTAGGTTAAAAAGGTATATACAATAAGTGTGAGACCTCAAAATATCAATTAAGGAAAGGGATAAACAGATTATAATAGAGCACAGCTCCAGGACCTAACGGTTAACGGATTGCAGTCAAACTATCTAGAAAAAGGGGAATGACCCCACAACAATTATTCTCACTATGCAATACTGTAACTGTTGGTCAGGGCTAAGCAACGTACTCAAACATGCAAATAAAGTGGTCAAGGCTTCAAATAGGTTATCAATTAAAGTATCCCAAACTGTTAGATTAGAGGGTCTCACCCTTAGAAAATATGCCTGATGAGCATTTCGCCGCTAGCACAGCTTTCTCAGAGGCTAACCAGAGTCTGGCCACTAGCCCGGTATTTATAATGCTCTCAGCCAATCACCAGTGGCTAAGGAACACACCTCTCAAAGTAGCCTATCAAGTGAGACAAATCATGATTGGATAATCCCTAGTTACATGTGTCAGGCGAGTCCAATAGTATACGACCTACCCGTTGTCATAGAGACTCCTAATACAATTTCATAAATTAGGTGTCAATGGGGACGTATGCGGAGAACAACGAATTTGCTAATGCGACTTCTGTGACTCTTAAATTCTCATAATACATAACGGGTTAGATTAAAGAATTGCCTGATTAATAAATGGAATATATATGCTCCAAATCCATTGTATCACTGTCGTCCTCGCAATTGTTCTTAAGTGTACAAACAGGATTGTATGAATACTACGAAACCGTAACAAGTATCGGTTGTTTACATTTACAGTCTGTATATGCTCATAACTTAGGTTGTGCCCTTATTATTGAAATTCCCTTAATATTATAAATACTCCTAGTCACGAATCTACAATTATGTGATATTATGAAATCAATAGTGAGTAAAAGTATCTCTTGCAAATGAAAATGTATCTCTAATTGTAATCCAGTCAGGATCAGCAACTTGTTGTGTTAATAACTGCTGAATATTAAATCACGTAGCATATCACTATCAAAATGTTAATCCCAAAAACATATGGTGATAGTATATAGTAATGTGTAGGCAGACAGTAATAATCTATATTTATGGATGGATAAGTTCAAGTCTTTTTCGTTGCTTGTAGATCTCACTCTAGGTAAAGACAATTCATATGGAACATTGAAGGATATGCAGACACTACAATGTAACGATTCTGTGGTTATCGTGTCAAATATAATTCCGTAGCTGTAAAAACTAGAGATATAGTGTCAGATATCCTAACTATGATTCCAAAATTGTGGCAGTACTGTATAATAAGAAATAAAATAATTTTAACAACAAGACTATTATTAATTTTACTTGTAGTGGAACCTAGTTTCATATCAAGATGTACAAATGCAATATACAATAAAATGCTGATTGTTGGATAAATAGTGTCATTAGTAGCAACTTGTATACAAACCATTGATTTATATAATTGGAGGATTACATGTAAACTACATAGTGCTATAGTCAAAGCTTGAAGTTGATTTAATTTGTACAATTAAGCACATAGTAGAAAGGGGAAGGGAGACAAAGTTTATTTAAACCTATCCTAAAATTCTAATTACGTCATAGTTGTAGGTGAAATTAAAAAATGCAGGTAAACCTCACTACAAAAGAGTGTTAATTTCTTGGGGCGCGATCCAATAAAGATCGTAGTTTGCGGCGCAAGCGAGGGAACCCCCGCCGCCCGCAGTTTCAGCTCGCAACTCGAGCTATCACATATACGGCACCGTCAGAGGCTAAAGTGCACTTTAAAGTGCACTTTAGAAACTGCCGGTGCCTACAAAACCTGACTAAAGTTATTAAATCACCCAAACTGTCTAACACACCTCCCAAACATAGCCCGATACGTCTAACCCTCTAACCGCTATCCCCCCCTCACTATCCTAACAATAAAAAATTTATTAACCCCTAAACCGCCACTCCCAGACCCCGCCGCCTGCTATATTAAATCTATAACCCCCTAATGTGAGTCCCCCTACACCGCCGCCATCTACCTTACCTACCCCCTAAAGTGAGCCCCCTACCCTGCCGCTTGATTGAAGACATCGCCCGGATGCAAGAAGACTTCTCTGCCGCTTGATTGGACATCGCCTCGGATCAGATGAAGAGTTCGGCCCGGCTGGGTGAGGACAAGGTAGGGAGATCTTCAGGGGGGTAGTGTTAGCTTTATTTAAGGGGAGTTTGGGTTAGAGTAGGGGTATGTAGGTGGTGGGTTGTAATGTTGGGGGGTGGTATTGTGGGTTTTTTTTACAGGCAAAAGAGCTGTTTTCTTTGGGGCATGCCCCGCAAAAGGCCCTTTTAAGGGCTGGTAAGGTAAAAGAGCTTTGAACTTTTTTAATTTAAAATAGGGTAGGGACATTTTTTTTATTTTGGGGGGCTTTATTATTTTATTAGGGGGCTTAGAATAGGTGTAATTAGCTTAAAAATCTTGTAATTTTTTTTTTATTTTTTGTAATTTAGTGTTTGTTTGTTTTTTGTAATTTAGTTTAGATTATTTTATTGTATTTTAGTTTAGATATTTGTAGTTTATTTAATTTATTGATAGTGTAGGTGTATTTGTAACTTAGTTTAGGATTTATTTTACAGGTAAATTGGTATTTATTTTAACTAGGTAGCTATTAAATAGTTAGGGGATGGCGGTGGGGTAGGGGATCACTTTAGGGGGTAGGTAAGATAGATGGTGGCGGTGTAAGGGACTCACATTAGGTGGTATGTAATGTAGCTTGCGACGGTGTAGGGGGATCGCATTAGGGGGTTATACTTTTAATGTAGGTGGCGGCGGGGTCCATGTGCAGCGGTTTAGGGGTTAAATACTTTATTAGGGATTGCAGCGGGGGATCGCGGTTGACAGGTAGATAGACATTGCGCATGCGTTAGATGTTAGGCTTATTTAGCAGGTAGTTTAGGGAGTTACGGGGCTCCAATAAACAGGGTAAGGCTTACTACGGCTGCATTTTGATTTCTCCATTTTCGCCACGTAAGTCCTTACGCTGTATATTTTTTCGGGGGTCGCCGGCTTTTGCGGGCGACGCTGCATATCGGATCGGGCCCTTGATTTTTAGCATTGAAGTCCAGTTGTATAGGAATATATTCTTATCAGGATCTCAAGGAATGACACTTGTATTTTAAAAGGATACCACGAGAATTAAAAAGACACTTAATAAGTGTAGAATGTTCAAGAAAGTCTCATTAGAATGCTGCAAATCCATCTTGCTCATTTAAGCCATTGGGTACTAATGTGTTTAACCAGAAAATCCAGCGGCACTCAGATTGTAATAACATCTGTTTCACATCGCCTCCTCTTATGCCAGGTTTGAGTACTAGTGATGTCGCGAATAGTTCCCGGCAAACATAGCTTGTTCGTGTTCGCAGCGGCGGGCGAACATATGCGATGTTCGATACCCCCCTATTCGTCATCATTGAGTAAACTTTGACCCTGTATCTCACAGTCTGCAGACACATTACAGCCAATCAGCAGCAGACCCTCCCTCCCAGCTCCTGAACAGCAGCCATTTTAGATTAATTTGGAAGCTGCATTGTTAGTGAGAAGAGGGACAGTGTAGCTGCTGGTGATTTAATAGGGAAATCGATAGCTAGGCTAGTGTATTCAGTGTCCACTACAGTCCTGAAGGACTCATCTGATCTCTGCTGTAAGGACAGCACCCCAAAAAGCCCTTTTTAGGGCTAGAACTTTAGTTGTTTTTTTTTTGCCTGTGTAATTTTGCCTGTGAAACATCAGTCTGCTAGTGTAATCTAATTGCAGTTGCCTGCCTGCCAGCGTGTGTGCCAGGCCCACTTGCCAACTAGTGCCACCACTCATATCTGTTGTAACAGTAGTGTAAATATTTTTAAAAAAAAACTTTTTTGACTGTGAAACATCAGTCTGCTAGTGTAATCTAATTGCAGTTGCCTGCCTGCCAGCGTGTATGCCAGGCCCACTTGCCAACTAGTGCCACCACTCATATCTGCTTTTTTGTGTCAGGCTCAAAGCGTATACTGTGACCACTTGCCCAGTGGCACCACTCATATTTTGTTTAATAGTAGTGTAAGTGTACGTTTAAAAAAAAAAAAAAATGACAGGCAGAGGCAGGCCACCCGGCAGGTGCCGTCGTGGTCGTGGTGCTGTGATTCCCTTTGACCCTACAATAATGCCCAGTGTTCAGAGGCCACGTACCATGAACGCGAAAAGTTCTGAGGAGGACCTAGTTGACTGGCTAACACAGGACACCCAATATTCTACAGCTTCCGCTCAGAACCTTGACGCACCATCCACCTCCAGCTTAGCTTCGGGCACCTCTCAAGTGACCACTCGCTCGCCTGCCTCCACCACCAACACTAGCACCACAGCCGCTTCGCTTGATCTGTCAGAGGAGTTATTGACACATCAGTTTGAAGAAATGAGTGATGCACAACCATCATTGACAGAGGATGTAGATAACAGTGCTATGTCTCAGTCAGGTAGCATTACAGACATGGACATACAGTGTGATGATGATGATGTTGTACCCGCTGCTGCTTCCTTTGTTGATTTTTCAGATACAAGTGAAGCAGTTGATGATGTTGCGTCCGTGGATGTCACATGGGTGCCCGCTAGAAGAGAAGAAGAGGGGGGAAGTTCAGATGGGGAGACAGAGAGGAGGAGGAGACGAGTTGGAAGCAGTGGGAGGTCGTCGCAAGGAGCTAGTGGCACAGTCAGACAGCATGCATTGGCACCCGGGGTCAGCCAGACAGCACGCCAATCAACGCATGCTGTTGACACCACCAGAATGCCGTCATCGCAGAGCTCAGCAGTGTGGCATTTTTTGTGTGTCTGCCTCTGACAACAGCGATGCCATTTGCAACCTGTGCCAAAAGAAACTGAGTTGTGGGAAGTCCAACACCCACCTAGGTACAACTATTTTGCAAAGGCACATGATCTCACATCACAAACGCCGATGGGATGAACACATGAGTAGAAGCAGCACACAAACTCAAAGCCGCCATCCTCCTCCTGGTCCAGCATCTTCAGCCACGTCAACCACTGCTGTCCTACTTGCCCCCTCTCAACCATACGCCACTCCATCTCTCTTCCATAGCAGTTCCTGCTCATCTGCCCACAGTCAAGTGTCTGTCAAGGACATGTTTGAGCGTAAGAAGCCAATGTCCCAAAGTCACCCCCTTGCTCGGCGTCTGACAGCTGGCTTGTCTGAACTCTTAGCCCGCCAGCTTTTACCATACAAGCTGGTGGAGTCTGGTCCACCGCAGTGGAAGGTACCCAGCCGAAATTTCTTCTCACAAAAGGCAATCCCAAACCTGTACTTGATTGTGGCAAGGGTCCATCTGACCACTGATAGCTGGTCTGCAAAGTATGGTCAGGGCAGGTATATCACCTACACTGCGCATTGGGTAAACCTGCTGACAGCTGCCAAGCATGGAATGCGTGGCTCTGCAGAGGAGTTGGTGACACCGCCACGACTTGCAGGCAGGCCTGCTGCCACCTCCTCTACTCCATCCTCTTCCATAACCTCTTCCTCGGCTGAGTCCTCTTCTGCTGCTGCGTCTTGCTCCACATCAACGGCACTCCCCCAGCTCCACAGGTACTATTCCACATCCCGGATATGGCAGTGTCACGCAGTCCTGGGGTTGACTTGCCTGAAAGCAGAGAGTCACACCAGAACAGCACTCCTGTCCGCCCTGTTGTTGATGGAGGACATGCGGACCTTTTTAACTCCTATGCATCACCACAGTCCTTTGGGATCCAGCCTCAGAGAAAGACTCAACCGACAGGTAGCAGACTACCTCGCCTTAACTGCAGATCTTGACACTCTGAGGAGCGATGAACCCTTTGATTACTGGGTGTGCAGGCTTGACCTGTGGCCTGAGCTATCCCAATTTGCTATAGAACTTCTGGCCTGCCCTGCTTCAAGTGTCCTGTCAGAAAGGACCTTCAGTGCTGCAGGAGGTATTGTCACTGAGAAGAGAAGTCACCTAGGTCAAAAAAGTCTAGATTACCTCACCTTTATTAAGATGAATGAGGGATAGATCCTGAAGGGACTGACATTGGGCGATACATTCGAGTAAAAAAGGCCTAATGAGATGATCTGCCTTGGGCTATAAATGGTCCACAAGCTGCTGTATGTTATCTTCGATGCCGGATGACTTACGTGACTTATCCGCCACCAACTAGGGTTCAAGCCGCAATGTTTTAGGGCACTTTCTGCCAGGGAAACAAACATAAATTTGCGGCTGCAACAATACCTCATTTTTCAGGCATGCCAAATTTTTCTGGCCTCTGGTGCTGCACTGTGGCTTCAAAAAACAAAACAAAAAAAAAGGCACGTAACATGGATTAAACTGCTAAGAATAGTACTACTTAACACACCACTCATATCTGGTGGCACAGTAGATTGCACGCACAGTGCCCCAAATTTGAAGTAGGAGGACAGACCAAGCATCTTTTTCCATCTCCCAGTTCCTAAAATCCATGCCATATACACGACCACGTCCCCTGATAGGGGACACCGCAGTGGAAGGTACCCGGCCAAAATTTCTTTGCACAAAAGGCAATCCCCAACCTGTACTCGATTGTGCAAAAGGAAGTAACCTTACCATGGGTCCCAGACCGCACGTCTTGTAATTCTCTGTCTGGGAAATTATCTTTCTATCAAATCTATCTATTGATCTATCAAATCTATCTATCTATCTATCGTATCTATCAAATTTATCTATTACATCTATTGATCTATCTAATCTATGTATCTATCTATCTAATCTATCTATCTCGTGGCCGGACCGAACAAGCATCTTTTTCCATCTCCCAGTTCCTAAAATCCATGCCATATACACGTACCCTGATAGGGGACGTAACAGGTATTAAACTGATAAGAATAGTACTACTTGACAGACCACTCATATCTGTTGGCACAGTAGATTGCACGCGGTGCTCTGACAAAATGCAGAAGGACATTTGGCAGACGGACATTTGGCCGACAGATAGAAAGCTGAAGAATGTTCCTATTTCGGCCGAGGGCAGATAAGTTCCAGAGTGCTCTGTTCTAATCAGAGCCTTGGGTGCCGCAACTGTCTCTGGGAACCTTACCATGGGTCCCTGACTGCACGTCTTGTAATTGTCTGTCTGAAATTATCTATCTATCAAATCTATCTACTGATCTATCAAATCTATCTATCTATCTATCTATCTATCTATCTATCTATCTATCTATCATATCTATCAAATGTATCTATTGCATCTATTGATCTTTCCATCTAATCTATGTATCTATCTATCTATCAAATCTATCCATCTCGTGGCAATAGGGAGTTTGCGGTTGTGCAAATGGACTGTTTGCGGTTGTGCAAATGGACTGTTTGCGGTGCGTTAAACGGGGAGTTTGGTCTGTTACTGTGAAGCGGGCGTAACCCTTACACTACCCGATCAATACAACATCATACTTGATGTTTTAAAGCACGTTATTCCAAACAATTTAGGAATGTTAGGTGATTTATGCCCTTTATGGATTAAAACTAGACTCTGCATCAATTATGTAATTTTCCATGGGAGTTTTGCCATGGATCCCCCTCCGGCATGCAACAGTCCAGGTGTTAGTCCCCTTGAAACAACGTTTCCATCACTATTGTGGCCAGAAAAAGTCCCTGTGTGTTTTAAAATTTGCCTGCCTATTGAAATCAATGGCGGTTTGCCAGGTTCGCCCGTTCACGAACAGTTGTGGAAGTTCGCGTCTGCCATTCGCGAACCGAAATTTTTAGGTTCGCAACATCACTATTGATGACCTGTAAAACAGATATTTTCAATCGTGGCTTAGTACCATGTTTTTTCAAATAATGTCTCGCCACAGGGTGTTAGTGTTCTATTTTTACCAATGTCCTTCACACAATTTTTTATACTATTAATGTGTTCACCTATTCTAGTGCGTAGTTCACGTGTGGTGATACCAATGTATCTCATGCCACATTCGCACAAGAGACAATAAACTAAGTTTTTTGTCCTACAATTCGCGAACCCAAACATGTGTTTGGTTCCTACTCGAGTAGTGAATTCCCTTTCATCATGAATAAACTCACAAAAACTACATGAACCACATGCATATGTTCCACCTAGTCGTTTGTTGCCTGTTTTTTTCTTTACAAAGTGACTTTGTACTATTTTGTGTGTCAGGCCCACTTGCCAACTAGTGCCACCACTCATATCTGCTTTTTTGTGTCAGGCTCAAAGCGTATACTGTGACCACTTGCCCAGTGGCACCACTCATATTTTGTTTAATAGTAGTGTAAGTGTACATTTAAAAAAAAAAAATGACAGGCAGAGGCAGGCCACCCCGCAGGTGCCATCGTGGTCGTGGTGCTGTGATTCCCTTTGACCCTACAATAATGCCCAGTGTTCAGAGGCCACGTACCATGAACGCGAAAAGTTCTGAGGAGGACCTAGTTGACTGGCTAACACAGGACACCCAATATTCTACAGCTTCCGCTCAGAACCTTGACGCACCATCCACCTCCAGCTTAGCTTCGGGCACCTCTCAAGTGACCACTCGCCCGCCTGCCTCCACCACCAACACTAGCACCACAGCCGCTTCGCTTGATCTGTCAGAGGAGTTATTGACACATCAGTTTGAAGAAATGAGTGATGCGCAACCATCATTGACAGAGGATGTAGATAACAGTGATATGTCTCAGTCAGGTAGCATTACAGACATGGACATACAGTGTGATGATGATGATGATGTTGTACCCGCTGCTGCTTCCTTTGTTGATTTTTCAGATACAAGTGAAGCAGTTGATGATGTTGCGTCCGTGGATGTCACATGGGTGCCCGCTAGAAGAGAAGAAGAGGGGGGAAGTTCAGATGGGGAGACAGAGAGGAGGAGGAGGCGAGTTGGAAGCAGTGGGAGGTCGTCGCAAGGAGCTAGTGGCACAGTCAGACAGCATGCATCGGCACCCGGGGTCAGCCAGACAGCACGCCAATCAACGCATGCTGTTGACACCACCAGAATGCCGTCATCGCAGAGCTCAGCAGTGTGGCATTTTTTGTGTGTCTGCCTCTGACAACAGTGATGCCATTTGCAACCTGTGCCAAAAGAAACTGAGTTGTGGGAAGTCCAACACCAACCTAGGTACAACTATTTTGCAAAGGCACATGATCTCACATCACAAACGCCGATGGGATGAACACATGAGTAGAAGCAGCACACAAACTCAAAGCCGCCATCCTCCTCCTGGTCCAGCATCTTCAGCCACGTCAACCACTGCTGTCCTACTTGCCCCCTCTCAACCATCCGCCACTCCATCTCTCTTCCATAGCAGTTCCTGCTCATCTGCCCACAGTCAGGTGTCTGTCAAGGACATGCTTGAGCGTAAGAAGCCAATGTCCCAAAGTCACCCCCTTGCTCGGCGTCTGACAGCTGGCTTGTCTGAACTCTTAGCCCGCCAGCTTTTACCATACAAGCTGGTGGAGTCCACCGCAGTGGAAGGTACCAAGCCGAAATTTCTTCTCACAAAAGGCAATCCCCAACCTGTACTCGATTGTGGCAAGGGTCCATCTGACCACTGATAGCTGGTCTGCAAAGTATGGTCAGGGCAGGTATATCACCTACACTGCGCATTGGGTAAACCTGCTGACAGCTGCCAAGCATGGAATGCGTGGCTCTGCAGAGGAGTTGGTGACACCGCCACGACTTGCAGGCAGGCCTGCTGCCACCTCCTCTACTCCATCCTCTTCCATAACCTCTTCCTCGGCTGAGTCCTCTTCTGCTGCTGCGTCTTGCTCCACATCAACGGCACTCCCCCAGCTCCGCAGGTACTATTCCACATCCCGGATACGGCAGTGTTACGCAGTCCTGGGGTTGACTTGCCTGAAAGCAGAGAGTCACACCAGAACAGCACTCCTGTCCACCCTGTTGTTGATGGAGGACATGTGGACCTTTTTAACTCCTATGCATCGCCACAGTCCTTTGGGATCCAGCCTCAGAGAAAGACTCAACCGACAGGTAGCAGACTACCTCACCTTAACTGCAGATCTTGACACTCTGAGGAGCGATGAACCCCTTGATTACTGGGTGTGCAGGCTTGACCTGTGGCCTGAGCTATCCCAATTTGCTATAGAACTTCTGGCCTGCCCTGCTTCAAGTGTCCTGTCAGAAAGGACCTTCAGTGCTGCAGGAGGTATTGTCACTGAGAAGAGAAAATCACCTAGGTCAAAAAAGTCAAGATTACCTCACCTTTATTAAGATGAATGAGGGATGGATCCTGAAGGGACTGACATTGGGCGATACATTCGAGTAAAAAAGGCCTAATGAGATGATCTGCCTTGGGCTATAAATGGTCCACAAGCTGCTGTATGTTATCTTCGAATGCCGGATGACTTACGTGACTTATCCGCCACCAACTAGGGTTCAAGCCGCAATGTTTTAGGGCACTTTCTGCCAGGGAAACAAACATAAATTTGCGGCTGCAACAATACCTCATTTTTCAGGCATGTGTACATGCCAAATTTTTCTGGCCTCTGGTGCTGCACTGTGGCTTCAAAAAACAAAACAAAAAAAAAGGCACGTAACATGGATTAAACTACTAAGAATAGTACTACTTAACACACCACTCATATCTGGTGGCACAGTAGATTGCACGCACAGTGCCCCAAATTTGAAGTAGGAGGACAGACCAAGCATCTTTTTCCATCTCCCGGTTCCTAAAATCCATGCCATATACACGACCACGTCCCCTGATAGGGGACACCGCAGTGGAAGGTACCCGGCCAAAATTTCTTTGCACAAAAGGCAATCCCCAACCTGTACTCGATTGTGCAAAAGGAAGTAACCTTACCATGGGTCCCAGACCGCACGTCTTGTAATTCTCTGTCTGGGAAATTATCTTTCTATCAAATCTATCTATTGATCTATCAAATCTATCTATCTATCTATCTATCTATCGTATCTATCAAATTTATCTATTACATCTATTGATTTATCTAATCTATGTATCTATCTATCTAATCTATCTATCTCGTGGCCGGACCGAACAAGCATCTTTTTCCATCTCCCAGTTCCTAAAATCCATGCCATATACACGTACCCTGATAGGGGACGTAACAGGTATTAAACTGATAAGAATAGTACTACTTGACAGACCACTCATATCTGTTGGCACAGTAGATTGCACGCGGTGCTCTGACAAAATGCAGAAGGACATTTGGCAGACGGACATTTGGCCGACAGATAGAAAGCTAAAGAATGTTCCTATTTCGGCCGAGGGCAGATAAGTTCCAGAGTGCTCTGTTCTAATCAGAGCCTTGGGTGCCGCAACTGCCTCTGGGAACCTTACCATGGGTCCCTGACTGCACGTCTTGTAATTGTCTGTCTGAAATTATCTATCTATCAAATCTATCTACTGATCTATCAAATCTATCTATCTATCATATCTATCAAATGTATCTATTGCATCTATTGATCTTTCTATCTAATCTATGTATCTATCTATCTATCTATCAAATCTATCCATCTCGTGGCAATAGGGAGTTTGCGGTTGTGCAAATGGACTGTTTGCGGTGCGTTAAACGGGGAGTTTGGTCTGTTACTGTGAAGCTGGTGTAACCCTTACACTACCAGATCAATACAACATCATACTTGATGTTTTAAAGCACGTTATTCCAAACAATTTAGGAATGTTAGGTGATTTATGCCCTTTATGGATTAAAACCAGACTCTGCATCAACTATGTAATTTTCCGTGGGAGTTTTGCCATGGATCCCCCTCCGGCATGCCACAGTCCAGGTGTTAGTCCCCTTGAAACAACGTTTCCATCACTATTGTGGCCAGAAAGAGTCCCTGTGTGTTTTAAAAATCGCCTGCCTATTGAAATCAATGGCCGTTTGCCCGGTTCGCCCGTTCGCGAACAGTTGCGGTAGTTCGCGTCTGCCGTTTGCGAACTGAAATTTTTAGGTTCGCGACATTACTATTGATGACCTGTAAAACAGATATTTTCAATCGTGGCTTAGTACCATGTTTTTTCAAATAATGTCTCGCCACAGGGGTTAGTGTTCTATTTTTACCAATGTCCTTCACACAATTTTTTATACTATTAATGTGTTCACCTATTCTAGTGCGTAGTTCACGTGTGGTGATACCAATGTATCTCATGCCACATTTGCACAAGAGACAATAAACTACGTTTTTTGTCCTACAATTCGCGAACCCAAACATGTGTTTGGTTCCTACTAGAGTAGTGAATTCCCTTTCATCATGAATAAACTCACAAAAACTACATGAACCACATGCATATGTTCCACCTAGTCGTTTGTTGCCTGGTTTTTTCTTTGCAAAGTGACTTTGTACTATTTTGTTCCCTATTGTGGGAGCTCTTCACCAACTGGTGTTGATTTTGTCACCTATGCTTTGGGCCAAAACATGATCCGACTTTAAGATGTTCACATGTTTGTTAAGTATTTGATTTATCAGTTTATGTTCATCATTGTAGGTTATGACAAATCTTATGATCCTTTCAGAATTTGTATCTTTCTTATTAGGAATGAGTAAGGAATCCCTCGGTGTTCTCTTGGCACGTTGGAATGCTTGCCTCATTATTAAGCGTGTGTATCCTCTCTCCCTCAGGCGTAACTTAAGTTCCTTAGCTCTTTTAATAAAAACTGATTCATCAGTACAATTTCTCCTGATTTGTAAAAATTCACCAGTAGGAATTGATTGCTCTTTTGGTTTGTATTGTATGACAGCTGTCAAATTGCAACACAGAATTGGTTGCCGTATCTTTCCTATACAAGACAGTTTTAAGTGTGTTGTTCACGTCCTTGTAGATTAAGATATCAAGGAATTCAACTTGTGATTCACTTAAATTATAGGCTAACTTAAAGGGACACTGAACCCAAATT
The DNA here is from genome assembly GCF_027579735.1 of Bombina bombina. Taxonomy (NCBI): domain Eukaryota; kingdom Metazoa; phylum Chordata; class Amphibia; order Anura; family Bombinatoridae; genus Bombina; species Bombina bombina. The sequence continues at coordinate 28,367,966 of NC_069502.1, forward strand.
TTCTCTTTTGTAATTCAGAAAGAGCATACAATTTTTTAGCAACTTTCTAATTTACTCCAATTATAATTTTTTCTTCGTTCTCTTGCTATCATTATTTGAAAAAGAAGGCATCTAAGTTTTTTTTTGGTTTCAGTACTCTGGACAGCACTTTTTTATTGGTGGATAAATGTATCCACCAATCAGCAAGGACAACCCAGGTTGTTCACCAAAAATGAGCCGGCATCTAAACTTACATTCTTGCATTTCAAATAAAGATACCAAGAGAATGAAGAAAATTTGATAATAGGAGTAAATTAGAAATTTGCTTAAAATTTCATGCTCAATCTGAATCACGAAATAAAATTTTTGGGTACAGTGTCCCTTTAAGGTTAAGATCATTCATATTTAGTCGTGATATGAATTCTTTGAATTCATTTGCACTCCCTGCCCAAATGATAAATAGGTCATCTATGTAACGATTCCACATACTTATGTACTTAGTATATTGGGACAGTTCATCACCAAAGACTATTTCTCGCTCCCACCACCCCAAGTAGATATTTGCGTATGTGGGGGCACAGCTCGATCCCATTGCGGTGCCCTGGACCTGTAGATAAAATCTATCATTGAAAACAAAGTAGTTGTGCTTGAGTACAAAGTATAATAGTGTAACGGTACCAACCGGATACCAAGGGTTAACACCAGGGAACAATGTCCTGCATAGGGAATCAGCAATTCACAACCCAGCCAGTTTTCAGGTTTTTAAACAGAATGACTTTTATTAAGGCTCATATGCCCAGTATTTATGCAGGTCTGACCCCCCCCAGAAGGGGGGTTGAAAGACTGTTGTACATTGAATGGAGGGAACACGCCCTTTTACATGATACAATAGAATACCTTGCTCAAGCTGATAACAATTTAAACACAGACACACACTTGGCTTTCCTTATCATCTAGGGTCTGCTCTCTGAGGTTGATTAAACAATGGACTGTGTATCAATAACATTAATGACAGTGCACAATAGCTGAGGCAAAAGCTGAACACAGTTAACTCTTTCAGTGCTGACAGAAGGGTCTGTCACATCTACATAGCACAATATACAGCCTATAGACAACCTTTCTTATGTTATAGTCCAGAAGTGGCTAGGTTTGCCACAATGCTCCCCCAGAACCAAGCCGGCATACACAGTCTGATCCCAACGGATCGGCTTGGGGATGTCCGGGGCAACAACTTTCGGCTCAAGTAAGCTACGGGGTGTTCTCCGCCATCTGCTCCAACTTGGCTCAGTACTGCCCCCACCCCAAACATGGAAGCGTCTCTTCCCGGAGGGACTGGGCTTGGGTAGTCACAGGGTTAACATCAGCGGGATCCATGGGAGCATAGGCAGAAACAAGGGGGGCCAAGTCATTTCCAAGGAGAACATCAGCAGGTAAGTCCTTCTTGACCCCCACATTCACAAGTCTAGCGCCCACTCCCCAATCCAAATGTACCCTGGCAACAGGTAGACGGAACACAGTGCCCCCTGCTACCCTCACAGCCACAGTGTCTCCAGTGTGCTGTTTCTCAGGCACCAAGTTCTCTTGAAGCAAGGTCATGGTAGCACCAGTATCCCGTAGACAACTGACCTCCTTCCCATTCACTTTAACCCGTTGCCGGTTATTCCGGTGGGCAGCTTGCACGGGGTCTGCTTCATGTAGGCTGCCCCAGCATTCTGGCGCCTCTACGTAGCGGGCCACAGGCTGAGGATTATGTGGGATTCCGCCAGCGGGTCTTCTCCAGGACTGTGCTTGATTCGCTGCGTTTAGGGGACACTCTGGTCTTTTGTGCCCTAGTTGCTTACATCCAAAGCACCGAATAGGTTGTGAGTAGCCCCGCGAATTGAACCGGGCTCTCTGAGGGTAGTTCGTGGCCGGAGGCCGTGTGGTATAGCGGTGCGCCGGGGGTTGGTAACTGGCAGCTGCTGGGGTGACTGGGGGTCTGTACTCCACTCTAGCAGTGGGCAATCGGTATACTGCTCCCCCTGCCCCTCGTACTGCCACGGATCCGCCAGTGGGTGCTGTATCCGGCACCAAATGGGGAGCTATCAGGGTTAAAGTAGCTCCCGAATCCCGAAGTCCCTGGACCGACATCACCTCATGCAGAATTCCCAGGGGTTCCTCGGCTTGGGTGCTCAACACCTCATGAGCGGCTGGCTCCGTTTGGTAATGGTGAGCAGCCGCCCTTGGGGCCAGGTTCTGTCTGACCTGGTTCCAAGCTTGTCTGCTCCGATTTTGGGTGCACTCACGTGCCATATGTCCCCACTGCTTGCAGGTGTGGCATTGTATATTAGCCCGTCCGTTGTTAGGCTGTAGTCCATGGTGCCTCCTGGCATCAAAATGCTGGTCTGCTAATCTGGCTGCTTCGGTTAAGGTGAGGGGTTTTCGATCTCTCACCCATTCTTGGGCTTCTGGGGACAAGCTGTTAAAGAATTGCTCCAACAGCATCAGTTGTCGCAATTCTTCCATGGTGGTAGCTTGGCTGGCCTGTATCCACCCCTGAGATGCTTGATCCAGCTTGTGGGCCCACTCTGCATGGGAATCTCTTTCTGGCTTGCGCAGGCCTCTAAACTTGCGCCGGTATGCCTCTGAGGTAATGGCATATCTTTCCAAGATCGCTCTCTTCACTTTAGCGTAATCCTTGCTGTCCTCCCTGGGTACAGCGCGATACGCTTCCGCTGCCCTACCGGCTAGCTTGCCTGCTAGCACCGGCACCCATACGGACTGCTCCAAATCATGTAACTCGCACAGTCTCTCAAAATCCTGTAAATACCCATCAATCTCATCCTTCTCCTCACAAAACATTTTAAATGCATGGTATGGGATTTTGGGTCTTACTGGGTTGCTGAGTGCATCCAAAATGGATTCTGCTCGGGAGGATGCATTCCGCGGACTGTGTGCCATCACGTACTCCTGCACATCTGCCATTACCACGGATAGCATATCCCGTGGTACAGGTTGGGGTAAAAATTCCAGCCTGGTCCTCATTTCCCTCTGGTATAGGGTCTCCTCCATGGCTGCTGGAGGCGTAGCGCTGCGAGCTCTGTCTCCCTCCATCAGCTCAGCAATTAATATAGCCTTGGGTTTGCTGCTGCCTATCTTTCCCCTGGCTTCTAGCAGTTCCTTTTACGTTTGTCTCTTTAGCTTAGAATAATCCATCTCCATTCACTTCGGTCCCTGGTACTCCTTCCATCTTAGTCAGTATTGTAGTAATCCCCCTCTTCCTGAGGTTACTGGCTTGTGTAGTTGCTCTTCTGGGCGATAAGGTTCATTCCGTCGCTTGCCACCAATTGTAACGGTACCAACCGGATACCAAGGGTTAACACCAGGGAACAATGTCCTGCATAGGGAATCAGCAATTCACAACCCAGCCAGTTTTCAGGTTTTTAAACAGAATGACTTTTATTAAGGCTCATATGCCCAGTATTTATGCAGGTCTGACCCCCCCCAGAAGGGGGGTTGAAAGACTGTTGTACATTGAATGGAGGGAACACGCCCTTTTACATGATACAATAGAATACCTTGCTCAAGCTGATAACAATTTAAACACAGACACACACTTGGCTTTCCTTATCATCTAGGGTCTGCTCTCTGAGGTTGATTAAACAATGGACTGTGTATCAATAACATTAATGACAGTGCACAATAGCTGAGGCTAAAGCTGAACACAGTTAACTCTTTCAGTGCTGACAGAAGGGTCTGTCACATCTACATAGCACAATATACAGCCTATAGACAACCTTTCTTATGTTATAGTCCAGAAGTGGCTAGGTTTGCCACAAATAGTTTTAGTACGAATTCATTACGGTCTTTCTTTTCATTCGATTCCATGTCATCAACTCCCTTGTCATGTCTTATTGAAGTGTATAGTGATTCGACATCACAGGTTATTAATAAGGTATCAGCGTCTACTGTGACATCATTAATTTTACCAAGTATGTCCATAGTGTCCCTTGTATATGAAGGTAGGGATAATACAATCTCCCGCAAATATAGGTCTAAAAACCTACTGGCTTGTTCGCAAAGGCTGCCTATGCTCGAGACTATCGGTCTCCCTGGAGGCTTGTTTTTATTTTTGTGTACCTTAGGGAGAAGGTACAAAGTTGCAGTCTTTGGGTTTTTAACTTCTAGACAGCGACATTCTTTTTGACTAATGATCCCATTGATTTTAGCTTTGTTTATCATTTTATTGTAGTTAGCAGAAAATTGGGAGGTGGGGTTGGAGAAAAGTTGCCTGTAACATTTTTATCATTAAGTTGCCTATTGGCTTCCTGTATGTAGTCTTCTTTGTTCCAGATAACTACATTCCCCCCTTTATCTGATGCCTTCACACCACATCTTCCCACATTTTGATTTCAGATAAAGCATTGTTTTCTGCCTTTCTCAAGTTGAAAGTGTTTTTACTTTCATTTATTTTTACAAAATCAGTCATAACCATTTTTAAAAACACTTCTAATTGTGGGACTTTACTGATAGTTGGCATGAACTTAGATTTAACTTTCAGTTTATGATCCAGAGAGGGATCATGGGTTTGTGAGTTATCCCCCTCACTTTTGTTCCACAAATCAACTAGTATGTCTAGTGTTCTTAAGTCATCAGTAACAGGGTCACTTTGAGTAGAAAACATCTTTTTAAGTGCCAGTTTACGACAGAGAGTGTAGATCCTTAATTAGTTCAAACTTATCCAGATGGGGGGTGGGGGAGAAAGTCAGGCCTCTAGCAAGAACATTTATATGACATTCTGTTCGAATTTTTTTGGATAGATTTATTACTTGTGATTTCTAATTACATTCTACCACTTCGGTCTCCTGCCCCAATCTTCCCTCGTCCTGTGTTGGTTGTCTTTGACATACCCCAATCTTGATCTGTCCCGTAATGTCCAATCTACTCCCTTTGCCCCTTCTTGTTGTTCTTTTGTCCCTATTTCTAGTTGATCTGATCTGCGACCTAAAAAACTACTGCTAGTAGTATTATTAGTTTCAGTATCGCTATCTTCTACGGCAGACAATTTGTAGCCCGATTGTGATGTATCTTTGGGGGGTAGTAGACTATTAACTGGTCTGCATCTGGGCATTTTTTCATCCCATGTAAATACTTGTCACTTCTTAAAGTCTCTTAGGTCCCTTTTCATCTTGTTACATTTTATTTGTATAATTTCTTTCTCCCTTTTATCCAATTCCTCTCTCAGATCTTTGTATGCCTTTTTAAACTTATCCATATTGTCAAACTTTTGTAGTTTGGCATTATAATCCTCGATTTCTTTATTAAGTTCTTCCATTACTTCTGCTTCATAATCTGAAAGGATAGCGACCAAAATTTCTGAGCAATTTATCAGCGCTTGCTCCCATCTATCCTTGTAACTGTCTATGTGAAAGGCAAAAGAGGGGAACAGGCGAACTCTCAGACCCCTAGGTATCAGATGTTTAGCTAGGTACTTATCATAGGAGCTTTTATTCCAGAATGATCTGGTGTGTTTTTTAATTAAATGTCCTAGATGTTTAAGTCCCTCCTCCCAATTGTCAATTTCTGTATCAGTACTACCATTTTGATCACAGAAAGCTGCAAAGGTTTTTTCAATATCCCTCATACGTTGATCCTGACGGTTTTTAAAGTCTTGCGACAGGCTAGATGCCATATTGAGCAGTGTGTTAGAATAAGAAATATTAATATAAATATTTCTACACTGAAAAGAAAGACTGTCCGTAACAGCCAAAGTTGGACTTGTATAATAATAATAAGTAGTGTTGTAAAGCAAGTAATGACCCCTAACAGTATAGTCTCAAATTGTAATTATAGTGAATAGTGTTAATACACTGATCATACCAAATTATTTAAATATAAGTATGTAGGGGGGTGCTGACTGTCGAGTACATAGAAGAATAGACAAAAGAAAAGTTGACAGTACCTCAGCACTTAAATTGTTACTATTATCACAGAAGTGAGAGTGTCAGGGCAATGATAGGTGCCAGACAATGCACTTATGTTAAAACATAACTTTTACTTGTATCATTCTAAAAGGTAAACAAAAATGTGGCACAAGCAGTGTGTGTAATGTAACAAACATTTAAAACTTAGGTTAAAAAGGTATATACAATAAGTGTGAGACCTCAAAATATCAATTAAGGAAAGGGATAAACAGACTATAATAGAGCACAGCTCCAGGACCTAATGGTTAATGGATTGCAGTCAAACTATCTAGAAAAGGGGAATGACCCCACAACAATTATTCTCACTATGCAATACTGTAACCGTTGGTCAGGGCTAAGCAACGTACTCAAACATGCAAATAAAGTGGTCAAGGCTTCAAATAGGTTATCAATTAAAGTATCCCAAACTGTTAGATTAGAGGGTCTCACACTTAGAAAATACGCCTGATGCGCATTTCGCCGCTAGCACAGCTTTCTCAGAGGCTAACCAGAGTCTGGCCACTAGCCCGGTATTTCTAATGCTCTCAGCCAATCACCAGTGACTAAGGAACACACCTCTCAAAGTAGCCTATCAAGTGAGACAAATCATGATTGGATAATCCCTAGTCACATGTGTCAGGCGAGTCCAATTGTATATACCTTTTTAACCTAAGTTTTAAATGTTTGCTTCATTACACACACTGCTTGTGCCACATTTTTGTTTACCTTTTAGAATGATACAAGTAAAAGTTATGTTTTATCATAGGTGCATTGTCTGGCACCTATCATTGCCCTGACACTCTCATTTCTGTGATAATAGTAACAATTTGAGTGCTGAGTTACTATCAACTTTTCTTTTGTCTATTCTTCGATGTACTCGACAGTCAGCAACCCCCTACATACTTATATTTAAATCATTTGGTATGATCAGTGTATTAACACTATTCACTATAATTACAATTTGAGACTATACTGTTAGGGGTCATTACTTGCTTTACAACACTACTTATTATTATTATATCTTTCTAAATTTGGGCTGCAGGGAAATATTTGCAATTTCCTTAATTTGATCTATGCAAAGCCGTCAGTAGCTAATTTAGTAAATGGGATACCTACCTCAAATTTTCTGCTTCAAAAGGGTCTAGACAAGGTTGCCCGCTATCTCCATATTTATTTAATTTAGCCATTGAACCATTAGAAATTGCATTGAGAAAGGAACTAGATGGAATATGGTTAGGGCAAAGGAAAACTACTTTACTACTCTATGCAGATGATTTATTAGTATTTATACGAGATTCAGAGAAAAATATTCCAATCCTACACAGGGTTATAGAAGAATTTAGCTCATATTCCGGTTATAAATCAAATACTACTAAATTAGAAATTTTATGGTTACATAAAACAAGAAATAGTATGAAAAATCATCAGTTTAAAGAAGTCAACACAAACTTCAAATACCTTGGCATTGTGTTATTATTATTATTATTCTTTATTTATAAAGCGCCAACAGATTCCGCAGCGCTGTTCATATGTAACAAAGATAAAAGGACAGTACAATATGGGACACCAGACAAAATTTAACAAACAAATACAGGAGGAATTGGAAGCCCTGTTCTAAATGGGTAGGAGGGTGAGAAATAGGAGGTGGGGACTGCAAAGGTTGGAATGATGTTAGTGTGAAGTTAGATGAGGGCAACTATTAGGCAAGTGGAATTTATTAGTTACTGATTTGGTTATAGGCTTCCCTGAACAAGAAGGTCTTTAGGGAGCGTTTAAAGGAGGAGAGGTTGGGGGAACGTCTGACAGCATGAGGAAGTGCGTTCCAGAGGGTTGGTGCCGCACGAGAGAAGTCCTGTAGTCTAGCATGAGAGGAGGTGATGGTGGAAGAGGCAAGGAGTAGATCGTTGTTGGATCTTAGGGGACGGGCTGGACTATATTTGTTGATGAGTGAAGACAGGTATGGGGGGGCTGTATTGGTAAGGGCTTTGTAGGTCAAAGTGAGAATTTTGAATTTAATTCTGCTGTGAATGGGGAGCCAGTGAAGGGACTCACAGAGGGGTGCGGCAGATACAGAGCGTCGAGAGAAGTGGATTAGCCTAGCAGAGGCATTTAGGATGGATTGAAGGGGGGAGAGGCGGGAGAGAGGAAGGCCAGTTAGTAGGTTGTTACAGTAGTCAAGCCAGGAAATTACTAGGGAATGGATTAGCTGTTTAGTAGTTTCAGCACTCAGAAAAGGACAAATTTTGGAGATATTGCGTAGGTGGTTGCGACAGGATGAAGAGAGCGATTGGATGTGGGGCATGAAGGACAGATTGGAGTCAAGTGTAACTCCAAGGCAGCGGACTTGGGGTGATGGGGAGATAGTGGTGTCACCGACAGTGATAGTAAAGTTAGAAACTGGAGTAGAATTAGTTGGGGGGATTAGAAGAAGCTCAGTCTTGGACATGTTGATTTTTAGGTGGTGAGAGGCCATCCAGGAAGAAATGCCAGATAAGCAGCAGCTGATGTGGGAAAGGACAGACGGAGAGAGTGCAGGGGTGGATAGGTAGATCTGAGTATCATCAGCATAGAGGTGATAGTTGAAGCCGTAACTACTAATAAGTTTACCCAGTGAGGAAGTATAAATAGAGAAGAGTAGAGGGCCTAGAACAGAGCCTTAAGGTACTCCAACAGACAGAGGCAGTGGAGAGGATGAGTCACCAGCAATTGAGACAGAAAAGGACCTATTAGAGAGATAAGAGTGGATCCAGGAGAGGGCAATGTCACAGAGCCCAAGGGAGCTGAGAGTCCGTAAGAGGAGGGGATGGTCAACAGTGTCAAAGGCAGCGGACATGTCAAGTAAGATAAGTATAGAATAGTGGCCATTGTTTTTAGCAGAAAGAAGATCGTTAGTAACCTTGGTGAGGGCAGTCTCAGTTGAGAGTTGGGGACGGAAGCCAGATTGCAGGGGGTCAAGCAGGGAGTTGGAGGATAGGAAGTATGTTAAGTATGTATGCGATCGAAAACTAGTTTTTCCAGGACTTTAGAAGCTAGCGGAAGTAGTGATATGGGGCGGTAGTTTGCAGGAGAATTGGGGTTGAGGGAGGATTTTTTGAGGATGGGGGTGACCTTTGCATGTTTGAAGGATGATGGAAATGAACCAGTAGTAAGGGATCGGTTGAATATGTGAGTAAGATCTGGGGTGAGGGTAGAGGACAGAGAGGGTATTAGATGTGAAGGGAAAGGGTCAAGGGGGCATGTAGTGAGGTGTGAGGAAGATATTAGGGAACTCACTTCATTCTCAGTGGTTCGGGGGAAGGTACTGAGAGTGATAGAGGGGGTGACCGGGGACGCAGATGAAAGGTTGCAGTCTTGTGGTGGGATGTTGCTTCTGATGGTAAGTGTTTTGTTGAAAAAGTAATCTGCCAAGTCTTGAGCACTAAAGTCAGATGAGGGGGGTGGTGCAGGTGGATAGAGGAGAGTGTTGAAAGTGGAGAAGAGACGTTTAGGGTGTGAGGAGTGAGAAGATATGAGAGAAGAGAAGTAGTTTTGCTTGGCTAAGTGAAGGGCAGAGGAGTAAGAATAAAGAATGAACTTATAGTGTAGGAAATCGTGTTCAGAGTGGGATTTCCTCCAGGCACGTTCAGCAGCATGGGAACATTTTTGTAGATAGCGTGTTTGCTGAGAGTGCCAGGGCTGGAGCTGATGACGCAGGGTTTTGCGTATTTGTGGAGGAGCAAGGGTGTCGAGTGCAGAGGAAAGAGTATTGTTATAGTGGTTTGTAGCAAGGTCAGGGCAGGATACCGTGGAAGTGTGGGGAAGGCATTTTTGAATAAGGTTAGAAAGTTGTAGAGGATCCACAGTGTGCAGATTTCTACAGGTGCGGAGGCGGGGGGTAGAAATAGGTTTAGCCTGTACATTGAGATTATAGGTGAGCAGATGGTGGTCTGAGATGGGAAATGGGAGACAGGTGACATCAGAAGGGGAGCAGAGGTAGGAGAATACCAGATCAAGAGAGTGCCCGTCACGGTGAGTAGGGAATAGGGTGGATTGTGAAAGATTAAAGGAGTTTGTGAGTGAGAGAAGTTTAGAGGCAGCAGGGGTAGATGGGTTATCAATGGGGATGTTGAAGTCCCCTAAGATTAGAGCAGGTGTATTTGTAGAGAGAAAGTGAGAAAGCCAGGCAGCAAAGTTGTCGAGGAATTGGGAGGTTGGTCCAGGGGGGCGATAGATAACTGCCACCTTGAGGGAGAGGGGGGAGAAAATGGGGATGCAATGGACTTCAAAGGAGGAGAAGGAGAGAGATGGATGAGGATGGAGGTGCTGATAGGAGCAGGAAGGGGACAGTAAGATTCCAACACCGCCACCATGTCTCTCACCTGGCCTAGGTGTGTGGCTAAAGTGGAGACCGCCGTGCGTTAGAGCAGCAATGGAAGCAGTGAGGAAGAAAGCCAGGTTTCAGTAATTGCTAGAAGATTGAAAGTGTTAGAAACAAACAGGTCGTGAACAGTTGTAAGTTTGTTATGGACAGAGCGTGCATTCCAGAGGGCACAAGAAAAGAGAGGGGATAAGCGCTGTGGGTTAATGGAGATGAGATTGTTGGGATCGCGTGACCTTGAGTTTGTATTGTGGGGGACTGAGCGAGAGTGTATGAGTGTGGTGATTGCTGCAGGGCCAGGGTTAGGAGAGATGTCACCAGAAGCAAGCAGTAGTAGCAGTGAGAGTGACAGAAGGTGAGAGTGAGACTTGTAGGAGCGGGTATGACTAGACACAGGAGAGTAAGATGGGGAAGTATTGCTAAGGAAACAGAGTAGTTCATGAGAGGACAGCATAGGGGATGAGAGGAGGGAGGGAGAGATAAGGATAGTGTGGGGATTATTGATGTTATAAGGGCATGCAGTGAGTTTTAGGAAGATGGCAGACAGAAAGATCAGAAAGGACATAGAGAGCATTGTGCAGGTGTATAGTTAGTAAGGATTACCTGTTAGTGGGGTCTGCAGTTTCACTTCCATTTCTTAACTCGGCCACTTATAATTCAGAGCCACTTTGAATTTCAGAGCCAAGGCTTCACAGAGCCAGCTCTCAGCTGTATATAGTAGTAAAATTAGGGTTGGAATGATTTGATTCAAGGCAGCTGTGATTACAAGTAGACTAGTTAAGAAGACTGGAGTTACACACTAGTAAATTAGATGGGGGGGGGTGAGCAAATGGCTGGGGGATGCACACAGATATTGTACAAGGCAGCTGTGTTACAAGTAGACTAGTTAGGTAGACTGGAGTTAAACACTTGTAAATTAGATGGGGGGGTGAGCAAATGGTTGGGGGATGCACACAGAAATTATACAATGGAGCTAATAACAATTATACAGAAAAAGTCATAAATTCAGACATCAGAGGAAATGCATACCAGTATATTGAAAAAACATTAAAGGGACGTGGGATAACAACCAGGGCATGAAATGCAGATAAAGAAATGCATACCTGTGGAGAGATGAGATGATGAATAGTTAGAACAATGCTTCATGTTGTTAGTAGAGCATTCTAGATGATAGCATTATGGATTTAACTCCATTTCTTAACTCGGCCACTTATAATTCAGAGCCACTTTGAATTTCAGAGCCAAGGCTTCACAGAGCCAGCTCTCAGCTGTATATAGTAGTAAAATTAGGGTTGGAATGATTTGATTCAAGGCAGCTGTGATTACAAGTATAAGATAAAACAGAATGGAGGGGCGCCTCATGTGTGGTATCATCTATTAATTATCTTATATAGTACCACCTGGACCATCCAGTGAGGAGGAGGCAGCCGATACAGCAATCGTTATCCTTTGAAGAACGTATAAAGGACTGTCTAATTTTTCACAATTGCAAGTGTATTTTCACTACAGTATCTAAGAATTTACTGTTTTCTGACTTTATTGTGTATATACTCATCTATGATAGCTTAACATTGCCCCATCATATATACTTTTGTTCTAGATTAATGATTATACTGCATCTTGAGCGCCCCTTCAGTGATTAGGTTTTTACAGTACAGTGTGATTACAAGTAGACTAGTTAGGAAGACTGGAGTTACACACTTGTAAATTAGATGGGGGGGGGGTGAGCAAATGGCTGGGGGATGCACAGAGAAATTATACAATGGAGCTGATAACAATTATACAGAAAAAGTCATAAATTCAGACATCAGAGGAAATGCATAACAACCAGGGCACAAAATGCAGAGAAAGAAATGCATACCAGTATATTGAAAAAACATTAAAGGGACGTGGGATAACAACCAGGGCATGAAATGCAGATAAAGAAATGCATACCAGTACATTGAAAAAAAACATTAAAGGGACGTGGGATAACAACCAGGGCATGAAATGCAGATAAAGAAATGCATACCAGTATATTGAAAAAACATTAAAGGGACGTAGGATAACAACCAGGGCATGAAATGCAGATAAAGAAATACATACCAGTATATTGAAAAACATTAAAGGGACGTAGGATATCAACCAGGGCATGAAATGCAGATAAAGAAATGCATACCAGTATATTGAAAAAAACATTAAAGGGACGTAGGATAACAACCAGGGCATGAAATGCAGATAAAGAAATGCATACCAGTATATTGAAAAAACATTAAAGGGACGTAGGATAACAACCAGGGCATGAAATGCAGATAAAGAAATGCATACCAGTATATTGAAAAATCATTAAACGGACATAGGATCACAACCAGGGCATGAAATGCAGATAAAGAAATGCATACCAGTATATTGAAAAAACATTAAAGGGACGTGGGATAACAACCAGGGCATGAAATGCAGATAAAGAAATGCATACCTGTGGAGAGATGAGATGATGAATAGTTAGAACAATGCTTCATGTTGTTAGTAGAGCATTCTAGATGATAGCATTATGGATTTAACTCCATTTCTTAACTCGGCCACTTATAATTCAGAACCACTTTGAATTTCAGAGCCAAGGCTTCACAGAGCCAGCTTTCAGCTTTATATAGTGATAAAATTAGGGTTGGAATGATTTGATTCAAGGCAGTTGTGATTACAAGTAGATAAACCAAATCCTACTAAATCAGAAATACATAAAATAAGAAAAAGTATGAAAAATCATCAGTTTAAAGAAGTCAACACAAACTTCAAATACCTTGGCATTGTGTTATCCAAAAGCCCTAGTGAATGGTATGAATTTAAGGATCCTCCCTTGTTTGATAAAATATATAGGCACCTGTTAAACTGGTCAAAATTTCAGCTGTCTCTTACTTGATAAAAATGATGATTTTTCCAAAGTTTCTGTATATGATGCAGAATCTACCTTTTTTCATTAAAAATAGAGACTTAGCAGAATTAAAAAAATGATGCCTACTGTTTATCTGGGGACAGAAAAGGAAAGCAATTGCGTTCAAAAAGCTTTCCTTTTTAAGATCTGACAGAGGTTTGTCATTGCCGGATATTACTCTAATATACTGTCTGCTTAGGTGTAATGATGTGTATGCTTTATGTTATAGTTTAAGTTCAATAGTTATGCTTAGTTCACTCTGTGCACTACAAACAGTTAACATTTTAGTCATGTGATTGGAGGGGGCGGGCAGTTATTGTTAAGATGGATGCTGCTGAATAAAGTCTGTATTCCTGTTCTCTCTCCTTGCTGTTTGCTAATACATTATAAAGATCATCACATGGTACCAGAAGTGGGGTGAAAAGTGACATGGCAGCAAGGGGATAAAAGGCAAGTGGGACACTGGGACAAGTAACACACAAGCAACCTGTGGCTACTGTGGAAACATGCACAACAAAAATGCTGCCTGTCCTGCAAGGTGGCAGATATGTAATAAATGCAAGAAAAGAGGACATTTTGCCAGGGTGTGTAAACTGTTTTCACATATTGCAAGGACACAAACACAGGCTGTACACGCCATAGAGGACAATGATGACAATGCAGGGTTAGACTCAGATTGCACCCCAATATATCTTGCAGCAGTACAGAAATCACACAAGTCTGCAGATGAAGCAAATGTAACCCTACAGATAGGGGCTCACAAAACTCCAGTCACATTCAAAATAGATACAGGGGCACAAGTAAACTGTGTGCCAAGCCACACATACCTGGAACTCCTTAGAAATGAATTCCCCTTAGAGACTCAAGACCTACCAAAACTGTTGGGATATGGTGGTGAAAAGCTGAAAGTGATGGGTCGCTGCCATGCAAAATGTTTTTACAAGGGATCTGAAAAGGTCTTACAATTGTTTGTGATAGAAACAAAAGCCCCAGCAGTATTAGGTCTAAAAACAAGTAAAGATATTGGACTTGTAAAGATCATTATGGCTGTGGATGGTGGGTGCAGCGAACTGTCAAAGGACAACATTAAGCATGAGTACAGTGATCTATTCAAAGGCCTAGGGTGCCTCCCGGGGATTAGCCGCATACGTATAAAAGAGGGTGCACAGCCTGTCATTCATGCCCCAAGGAAAATACCTCTATCCCTTGAGGCTAAAGTCAAACAAGAACTAACTAGGATGGAGAAGTTGGGGGTAGTAAAAAAGGTCACAGAACCATCAGAATGGGTCAGTTCTATGGTTGTGGTAGAGAAGAAAAACACAGGCGCAATTCGTATTTGCATTGACCCACGTGATTTGAACAAAGTAATAATGAGAGAACACTACAAACTCCCCACCATAGATGATATAGCTCACAAGCTAGTAGGAGCAACAGTGTTTAGTGTACTAGATGCACAATCTGGTTACTGGCAATTGCGTCTTGATGAACCCAGCAGTCACCTGACCACTTTCAACTCCCCCTTTGGACGATGGCGTTTCACAAGGGTACCTTTCGGCATTGCTTCTGCTCAGGAAATATTTCAAAAGAAATCACATGAGTTGATTGCTGGTCTACATGGTGTTGAAGTAATAATTGATGATTTGCTGGTTTATGGAAAGGATCGTACAGAACATGACAAAAACCTTATTGCCTTACTCAAGCGGTGTCGGGAGAAAAATCTTAAACTCAATCCAAACAAAATGCAAATTGGGGTAGAAGAGGTTACATATTTTGGACACCTTCTAACCAAAGAGGGTTTAAAGCCTGATCCAAAGAAGATAACAGCAGTTATTAGCATGAAGGCCCCATCCTCCAGGAAGGAACTAGAGACATCATTAGGCATTTTTAATTATCTATCCAAGTTTTCTCAGGGCCTCGCTCAGCTGACAGCCCCACTACGTGCATTGCTACAAAGGGATGCTATTTGGTCTTGGGACGCAAACATGGAAAAGACATTTGAGAAAGTAAAAAAACTGATCACTAAACATCCAGGGCCAATACTGAAATATTTTGACGTAAACTGCAACACTGTGCTTCAAGTGGATGCATCCCAGTTTGGGTTAGGTGCTGTGCTAATGCAACAAGGACATCCTGTTGCATATGCTTCACGAGCTCTGACAACAACACAAGCCAATTATGCTCAAATTGAGAAGGAGATGTTGGCCATTGTAAATGGATGTGAGAAATTTCACCAGTATATCTATGGTCGCCCAGTGGTTGTGGAAACTGATCACAAACCATTGGAGTACATCATGCAAAAACCACTATCTGCTATACCTCCACGCCTGCAGAGGATGGTTATGAAACTACAACAGTATGATCTCACAGTGAAATATAAACCAGGAAAGGAAATTCCGATGGCAGATACGCTGTCTAGGGTGTTTCCAGAAGGACATGAAGCACGGGATGAACCTGAATTGGAAGAACAGGTACATACAGTACTAGTAAATATTCCAATAGCTGATGTACGGCTGGAAAAAATTAGACAAGATACCAAACAAGATAAAGTACTAGAAAAACTAATTGTTGTCGTGTCATATGCAATGGCTGGCCAGAAAAACGAAAGAAGCTTTCTCCTGAGTTGCAGGGATTCTGGCCTGTGAGAAATGAACTATCCTTTCATACGGATATCATATTCATGGGTGACCGTATTGTTATTCCTAAATCACAGCAGGCAGAAATATTGGAGCAAATTCACCAGGGACATTTGGGCATTACTCTTTGTAAGCGCAGAGCACGGGATGTGGTTTACTGGCCTAATTTGGACCTTGATATTGAGACACTTGTGAAGACATGTGAAACCTGCCAGACATTTCAAAAAAACAATGCAAAAGAACCTCTCACACCATGGAACACTCCTTCACGGGCATGGCAGAGACTGGCCACAGATATTTTTCATTTTGAGGACAACCACTACCTGATAGTAGTAGATTACTACAGCAAATTCTTTGAGTTAGTACAGCTGAGAAATCTAAAAGCATCAGCAATCATATGGGCTTTCAAAACAATACTCTCAAGACATGGAGTGTGTGAAGAACTTGTGTCTGATAATGGCCCGCAATTCTCAAGTGCTGAATTCCAGTGCTTTCTGCGTGAATGGGGAGTCAGGCACAAACCAGTAAGTCCGTATCACTCACAGGCCAATGGTTTAGCTGAGAAGTATGTTGGCATAGCCAAATCCATTATCCGAAAAGCACAATCATCAGGGCAGGATGTGTACCTAGGCCTGTTAAACTATCGTGCAACACCCATGGAGGGTTTATGTTCACCTGCACAGCTGCTCATGGGTAGAGCACTGAGGACCACAGTGCCTATTGCACCACAGAAATTGCAGCCTCAGACTATCCCACAGGATCAGGTAACAGGTCAGAGGAACATAAACATGAAAAAGCAAAAGCTGTATTTTGACAAATCTACCAAGTTACTTGGTCCACTCAGGGCTGGGCAAGCTGTGAGACACAGAGTCACTGGGGATACATGGGAACCTGCTCGAATTGTCAGTGAAGCTAATTCACCAAGGTCATATATAATCAAAACCAAGTGTGGACAGAAACTGAGACGCAACAGGCGTCATCTTCGACCAGACACTGCAGCTGATACTCTACTCGAGGAACCAAGCAGCAATGACAATAAAGAGCAAAGCAATGAATGCACAGAATTCCCTAACATGGATGTAAAGTCTACTGAGGACTTTGAGGACAACATAAGTGTATCAGCTTGCGATAATGCTGGGAATGACTCTCAACCTGACACTGATTGTACTGCTAGTGAGCCAGCAGTTACTTTCTCTCGTTATGGTCGAGCTATTAAACCAAAAATATGGGAAGACTTTGTCTCATATTAAGTGTTTCATATTTGAAGGGGAAGATGTAATGATGTGTATGCTTTATGTTATAGTTTAAGTTCAATAGTTATGCTTAGTTCACTCTGTGCACTACAAACAGTTAACATTTTAGTCATGTGATTGGAGGGGGCGGGCAGTTATTGTTAAGATGGATGCTGCTGAATAAAGTCTGTATTCCTGTTCTCTCTCCTTGCTGTTTGCTAATACATTATAAAGATCATCACAAGGGAAAATAGCCCTAGATTGGATAAATGACAACAAATATTATACTTCGCCTAGACTAGAAAATCAGATAGTGGCACCATATTCAGTAAAAGCTTTATTGCATTGTTCAGGGAATGATATACCTGCTAGGATTAAAAATACGCCCGTATTGTATAATGTAATAAAGGTATGGCAGAAAAGGTTAAAAATTATGGAACTAAACTTAACTTTTTCTAAATATTTACCAATTGTTGGAAACCCTAAATTTATCTCAGCACTTAATTCTAATTTTTTTCTGCGATGGAATCAACAGGGCCTGATTTATATTAAACAGCTAAAGAAAAAAAGATCAATACAGATGTAAGACTTTTGCTGAGCTAAAAATGATTTTAATTTGCTAGACAAAGATTTGTTTGCATATCTCCAGATACGGCATTTATTAGATGAAATGATGAAAGAAGCCTTAATTGAACCAGGCTGGGCAGGAATAGAGCCAGTGATTGGGTTATATAAGTCAGGCAATTTCTCTATATCGATGCTTGATAAAACAGTAAAGGCATATCAGGGGCAAGAAAATATTGACAAAATATGGAAAAAGCCTGCTAACATGATACAGAAAAGTTTTAAATTGGTTGAGGAAGCCACAATAGCTACTGCATTAAGAGAATCACAAGTTAAAATAATAAATAAAATATATATCACTCCATATTTGAAATCAAAGTGGGCAAATAGTAATAGTGTATGTGATAAGTGTAGTCATCAGGTATCTGACCTCTATCACTGTTTTTGGAGTTGCCCCAAAATTAAGAAATATTGGAATTAAATTGAATTTTGGGTGAGCAAAATAATACAGAGTCCTCTAAAAATGCAAGATAATCATGTTTTTTTTTTTTGATGGAAGAGTATAAGAATGTAACAAATAGAAGGTTTATAAACTTGGTTAAAGTCAACGGCCGTAGTTTAATATTAAAATATTGGAAATCTAAAAAAGTACCTATGTTAGCTGAATTGATTCAGAAAATAAACAACCAATTAGCATTGGAACAATTTGATATTACGGTTGAAAATGAAAATAGAATTAAACACTTTTTTTAATAAATGGAAAAGCTTGATCATTTAAAGGTTCGATATTTCTAGAAACAGCATTTGAACGTAATGAATTTCCTAGAGACTAGGGCGATTCCACTTTTTTTTTCTCTTTTGTTTTACTAAAGAAACAGATGCGATAGTACAAATTTTGTATGGATAAAGGAGCCTAAATGTATATGTATATGTTTCCTTGACTCTGAAGATGTGTTGTCTTGTTTTGAGTTATGCATGGAATTTACAAAGCACCTTGCAAGGTGCAACGAAAGTTGAAAATAAAGATGTTTTCTATGCGATGGAAATATAAATAAAAATGATATATAAAAAAAAAAAAAAAATTGCGATTGCGTCCAAGCATTTACTTTCAACGTATAATACGAGCTGAATAAACTTGCGTGCATACGGTCGTGAAAACCAATAACACTTGCACGCAAATGATAGCACTCCACTCGTAATCTAACCTTAAATGGACTCGGCACTCTCCTACTTCACAAAACAAAAGATAGTAATGCTCACTTCGAATAAATAAGCTTATAGTTCAACCTAGAAAGAAAGTATAAATATAAGTTCAAGAAAGAAAGTAGACTACACAAATACATGTGGTCTAAAAGTCTAGGTAATTAGCACATATAAGAAAACAATTCATTAAATAAAAGACAAATGCATATAGAAAGTGCAAAAATACTTTATAATATTTTATAGTATATACAATAGAAAACATAAAAACCATTCACACAAACACTCACACATCACAAGGGGGTCCCCCTATTGCGAACAGAGCAAAATCTATTCTCAAGTGGTGCACCACGAAAAATAGTCCAATGATGGCAGATATGAAATGGCAGTTAGATGAAGCCAAGCAATGATGATGTTAATGCATGGATATTGCACAAAGAAAGCAGTTAAAGCTCAACAAATGTTTAAAGCCAATGCAAAGAAAAGCTGTTATGCAGTGAGCAAGATAATGTCAATTTCAAATCATGCACATTTGCTCCGTAAGCAGTAGAAAATCTCACAAATCACAGTGACATTTCTTGATTTTCCATAAACCGCCCTCAGTAAGTGATCACCAGATGAAACAATATGTAGCTGTATGTATAAATGTTCCATAACAGCGTGCCACAGGTGCAGCAGATATTTATATACCAACCGCATCCAGCGGTATACATGATGTATCAAACTGAAGTGGTACTTATCGGCAAAAGGCGGTCACCAGCAGGCACTGTTCCATAGATCACCGAGGGTCAAAGAGATAGACAGGGGGTTCCCAGGAGTGTGTAGTAGCAACAGACCAACACGTCCCTGTGCGCGTTTCGCTCCGCTCTCGTGGTCAGTTTGCGATTTATTTATTTTTTATGTGATTTTTTTTACATCTAGTTTTACAGCTGTTTATGAAAGGATTGTTTTGCCTGTTTAAAGGACTCTTCCAATGAGAATGGACATTTGTATGGGTGTTGTCCTTGCACACCTCCATACGAGCCTTTGGAAAATAACGGCATTACCCGGATCAGGTGTTTCCTGCATTCAATAAAAAGAGCTGTTCTGCTGGAGTGACGTCAGAAACCCGGAAGAAGCTCAGAGCGACCATGAGAGAGGAGTGAAACACGCACAGGGATGCGTTGGTCTGTCGCTACCACACACTCATGGGAGCCCCCCTGTCTATCTCTTTGACCCTCGGTGATCTATGGAACAGTGCCTGCTGGTGACCGCCTTTTGCCGATAAGTACCACTTCAGTTTGAGATACCGGGTATACCGCTGGATGCGGTTGGTATATAAATATCTGCTGCACCTGTGGCACGCTGTTATGGAACATTTATACATACAGCTACATATTGTTTCATCTGGTGATCACTTACTGAGGTTTATTTATGGAACTGTGATTTGTGAGATTTTCTACTGCTTACGGAGCAAATGTGCATGATTTGAAATTGACATTATCTTGCTCACTGCATGACAGCTTTTCTTTGCATTGGCTTTGAACATTTGTTGAGCTTTAACTGCTTTCTTTGTGCAATATCCATGCATTAACATCATCATTGCTTGGCTTCATCTAACTGCTATTTCATATCTGCCATCATTGGACTATTTTTTGTGGTGCACCACTTGAGAATAGATTTTGCTCTGTTCGCAATAGGGGGACCCCCTTGTGATGTGTGAGTGTTTGTGTGAATGGTTTTTTTGTTTTCTATTGTATATATTATTAACTATTATAAAGTATTTTTGCACCTTATATATGCATTTGTCTTTTCTATATGCATTTGTCTTTTATTTAATGAATTGTTTTCTTATATGTGCTAATTACCTAGACTTTTAGACCACATGTATTTGTGTAGTCTACTTTCTTTCTTGAACTTATATTTATACTCTCCTACTTCAGTATAGATAATGGTTTCAAGAGGCCAAAACAGTTATTTCAGTTAATAAAATAAAGGTAAAGAAACTATATATGAACATTTTACAAAACTCCAGTAGGTAAAACAGATGACTGGAAGCACATTTCAATTTTACAGTTCAAAAAATATTTTAAATATTCTTCTAAAGATTATTTTTCAGATTTTTATATTTAAGTCCATTTTTTTTTGTAGATAAATCATTTCTAAATGACTGTGACCAATTGTGATTAAAGTTAAAACATTACAAATATGTAAAATCAATTCATAATAAGCAAAATCCATAAACCAACAAACACAGATGCCCACTATACCCACAATTCCCTGTTAGATCCCTTAAAAAAGCATAAACACACATGTGCTCTAGAACTGTACATAATATACAAGATGAGACTTGATAAGTGATTGATAACTTTCTCAATTTACTCACAAAACAATTCTAGTCAACATAGTATATATAAATGAGTTTGTTGTATGCAACAATATGGAATACTTTTCTAAAATCCAGAACCACAATACCAGCCTGATTAATCACGTTAGTTATGTAGTTAGATAAATGAACTAGATACATTTCATGTAACATACATGATTAGCTGAGATCATACATATGTAATTACTTGCAGAAATAACATGTTTGATTACTCTACTACAGTGATAATTTATTAATGTTTAAATGACTCATGTTTAGAAAGCTGCTCATACAAGTCTGCAACCAAAAGTTAAGATTAGGGGTCATATAACCACTGCTTCTTAACATGTACACAACCTCAGAGGTTGTGAAAGTCACACAGCCTGGACTTATTTGTTTAGGGATGATTGACAAGCCCTGCTCGCCCACAATTGGCTGTGTATGAGCAGGAGGTGGGGTTAAATTCTGGAATCACCAAATAAAGCCATCAAAGATTGTCCCTCGGGACAAAGGCGCCCTCTAGAGGCTTCCGCCGATGGTTAAGGAGAGATACACCAGGATCAGCTCTTCTTGGAACATCTCGTTTTTTTCATATTTGCAGTAAAATTCTGGAAGTGGATCCTGATCCCAAGACCCCGAATGTGTGAAGATAGATTGTCTCAATGAGATCCTTGTCCACACACAGCTTCATAAAAGAGGCCACAGTGTTGTTTTTATTTAAATAGCTGCCCTTAAAAAATGAAGAATATAGAGGGACACTGCAAACTTTTACTATTCAAATGCTGAGTAAATGCTTAGAAATATGTTATATAAATCATAGATTTCTCTGTTATTAGCTGAGTGAGTTTTACAAGATGTTTCTATCAAGTTAGTTAACATATACATTAAGGTACCTAACAGGGGTTTTTTTCTATTCCCCTTATTTGTCCACATTCTCCTGACAAGTTTTATGATCCCAACGTTTATTTATCCCATCCCTTATTTCAATTATGGTTTTAATACTGTAAGTTTTTTGGCTGTTTAGTTGCTATAAGTTATAAACTTTATTAACCTAGGGATAACTTTTCAAATCAACTGTAATATATGAAGTACCTGCTGCCTCTCCATTTTGCCTCATATTGGGTGGTAGAGTATCTGCTTTTTTCTATACCACAGGCTGTATATCATCAACTGAGCTTGAATAATTATTCTCTTCTCATACAATTTATTCTACATGCTGACATTTAGCAATTGGAATTTCCCCTTTTTGAGTTGAGTCTATGCCATAGAATAGAAAGTGAAGTATAAAATCAAACGATTAGCCTCAAGGAGATTCTTCTCATGCTTTCAATAAAATGGAATATCCAATATATACACACCTTGCTTAAAAAATAATAATACATATTCAGAATAATTCTGTCTACTTTATTGTCAGGCATCCAATATTTTCAAATTAGGCATCACATATCAAAAGCAATATACAAACACCTCAACATAAATAAGGTAATCACCTCTGGGGCAGAAGTACAGTGATCTGGGAGGACAAGACAACTGAGCAGGTTAGGTACATACAGTAATAGGTAAGCCCAACTGAAGAGGAGTGCACTAAGTATGTAACACAGGTCTTGATAAAGGTAAAGAGAGGGGCAAGACAAATTTTAAAAGTGGTCCAAAACAAAGGTAAATAGAGGACCATAGTCTAAGAAAAGTTTCAGTTTAACAATGCAAAATCTCAAGCCAATATACAATTAGTGATGTCGAACGGCAGACTCGAACTTCTGCAAATGTTCGCGAACCGCGCGAACCGCCATTCACTTCAATAGGCAGGCAAACTTTAAAACCCACAAGGACTCTTTCTGGCCACAATAGTGATGGAAAAGTTATTTCAAGGGGACTAACACCGGGACTGTGGCATGCTGGAGGGGGATCCCTGGCAAAACTCCCACGGAAAATGACATAGTTGATGCGGAGTCTGCTTTTAACCCATAAAGGGCCTAAATCACCTAACATTAATAAATTGTTTGCAATAACGTGCTTTAAAACATCAGTTATGATGTCGTATCTATCAGGTAGTGTAAGGGTTACGCCCGCTTCACAGTGACAGACCAAACTCCAAGTGTAACGCACCGCAAACAACCTCAAACAGTCCATTTGCACAACCACGAAATAGATAGATTTGATAGATAGATACATAGATTACATATCTCAATCGATGCAATATACATATGATCGATACAAATTACATAGATCAATAGATGCAATATAAATATGATAGATACAAATTACATAGATCAATAGATGCAATATACATTTGATAGATACGAATTACATAGATCAAAATATGCAATATACATTTGATAGATACGAATTACATCGATCAAAAGATGCAATATACATTTGATAGATACGAATTACATCGATCAAAAGATGCAATATACATTTGATAGATATGAATTACATAGATCAAAAGATGCAATATACATTTGATAGATACGAATTCCATAGATCAATAGATGCAATATACATTTGATAGATACGAATTACATAGACCAATAGATGCAATATCCATTTGATAGATACGAATGTTATCGATCCAAAGATGCAATATACATTTGATAGATACGAATTACATAAATCAAAAGATGCAATATACATTCTATAGATACGAATTACATCGATCAATAGATGCAATATACATTTGATAGATACGTTTGATAGTTAGAAAGATTTGATAGATAAATAGATAGATTTGAAAGATATATCATTTCCCTGACAGAGTATAACAATAAGACATGCGGTCTGAGACCCGTGGTGTGTTAAGTAGTACTATTCTTAGCAGTTTACTACTACCTGTTACTCCCCCTATCGGGGGAGGTCTATATGGCCTGCATTTTTGGAACAGGGAGATGGAAGAAGATGATTGGTCTGTCCTCCTACTTCAAATTTGTCAAAAACACAAGTGGCTGTCTCAAAACAGTCCGGACACGAGATAGATAGATAGATAGATAGATAGATAGATAGGATAGATAGATATACATAGATTGATAGTTAGATAGAATCGATAGAAGATAAATACATAGATTTGTTAGATATATAATTACCCTGACAAAGTATAATAATTAAACATGCGGTCTGGGACCCATGGTAACTAGGTTGTGTTAAGTAGCACTATTTTTAGCACTTTCATCCCTGTAACTCCCCCTATCGGGGGAGGTCTATATGGCCTGCATGATTACCATGACAAAGTATAACAACAAGACACGCGATCTGGGACTCATGGTAACTAGGTTGTGTTAAGTAAAACTTTTCTTAGCAGTTTAATCCCTCTTACTCCCCCTTTCGGTGGAGGTCTGTCAGTATATTTATGAAAATCTTAGTAGTGCTCTCCAACATTTTTGAAATATATTTGCAATAAAAGGAATATGAAATAAATTTATATGCGCTTGAAAACTATTTAAATATGCTATGCAAAGTTTATGCACGCTTATCTTTAAAACCAGCCTTATTTACAAATCTTTTAACATCCAAGCAATACAATTTTAAACAGTGCTTATAAACAATAGGATAATATATATATTCTGCTATTTAACTGTAATTTATCCTAATACAATATTAATTTACAGTATCAGAACTTGCACTGATGAGTTACTTAATCAATCAGATACAGATTTAAACAATATCGGCTAGATTTAGAGTTTTGTCGGTAACGACCCGCGTAGCTAACGCATGCTTTTTTTTCCACGCACCTTTTAAATACCGCTGGTATTTAGAGTTCACAGAATGGCTGCATTTTCAGTGCGTTAGGCTCCAAAAAGGGAGCGTATAGCATAATTTATCGCCACTGCAACTCAGTTACACAGCTGTCAGACGCCGGGCAAGGGGGTGACTTTGGGACATTGGCTTCTTACGCTCAAACATGTCCTTGACAGACACCTGACTGTGGGCAGATGAGCAGGAACTGCTCCGGAAGAGAGACGAAGTGGTGGATGGTTGAGAGGGGCAAGGAGGACAGCAGTGGTTGACGTGGCTGAAGATGCTGGACCAGGAGGAGGATGCCGGCTTTGAGTTGTGTGCTGCTTCTACTCATGTGTTGATCCCATAGGCGTTTGTGATGTGCGATCATGTGCCTTCGCAAAGCTGTTGTACCTAGGTGGGTGTTGGACTTCCCACGACTCAGTTTCTTTTGGCACAGGTTGCAAATGGCATCGCTGTTGTCAGAGGCAGACACACACAAAAAATGCCACACTGCTGAGCTCTGCGATGACGGCATTCTGGTGGTGGCAACAGCATGCGTTGCTAAAAATAAATACACAGAGCACCTCCTAAAAGGCTAAGACACTAGCAGTGACAAGATTATTTAAATAAAAAATATATTGAAATTCTATAGGGGTATATAAAATATTTTATAACCTACTTATAGCTAAAATATACAAACAAGATACAAAAGTGGATCCACTTAAAATTAACAATAAAATATGCATATATCTATATAAAAAACAATACAATTGCCAGTGTGTGTGCCAGACCCACTTGCCCAGTGCCACCACTCATATCTGGTGTAACAGTAGTGTAAATTTAAAAACAAAAAACTTTTTTGACTTTTAAACATCAGTCTGCTAGTGTAATCTAATTGCAGTTGCCTGCCTGCCAGCGTGTGTGCCAGGCACACTTGCCCAGTGCCACCACTCATATCTGGTGTAACAGTAGTGTAAATTTGAAAAAAAAAAAAAAACCTTTTTCGACTGCGAAACATCAGTCTTCTAGTGTAATCTAATTGCAGTTGCCTGCCAGCGTGTGTGCCAGGCTCACAAGTTTTTTTTTTAAATTTACACTACTGTTACACCAGATATGAGTGGTGTGGCACTGGGCAAGTGGGTCTGGTACAAACGCTGGCAGGCAGGCAACTGCAATTCGATTACACTAGCAGACTGATGTTTCACAGTCAAAAAAGTTTTTTGTTTTTTTTAATTTACACTACTGTTACACCAGATATGAGTGGGGGCACTGGGCAAGTGGGCACAGTATACGCTGTGAGCCTGGTACAAACGCTGGCAGGCAGGCAACTGCAATTAGATTACACTAGCAAACTGATGTTTCAAAGTCGAAAAAGTTTTTCTTTTTTAAATTTACACTACTTTTACACCAGATATGAGTGGTGGCACTGGGCAAGTGGGCCTGGCACACACACTGGTAGGCAGGCAACTGCAATTAGATTACATTAGCAGATTTATGTTTCAAAGTCAAAAAGTTTATTTTTTTTAAATTTACACTACTGTTACACCAGATATGAGTGGTGGCACTGGGCAAGTGGGCCTGGCACACACGCTGGCAGGCAGGCAACTGCAAATAGATTACACAAGCAGACTGATGTTTCACAGTCAAAAAAGTTTTTTTTTTTTAAATTTACACTACTGTTACACCAGATATGAGTGGTGTGGCACTGGGCTAGTGGGTCTGGCACACACGCTGGCAGGCAGGCAACTGCAATTAGATTACACTAGCAGACTGATGTTTCACAGTCAAAAAACTTTTTTTTTTTAATTTACACTACTGTTACACCAGATATGAGTGGGGGCACTGGGCAAGTGGGCACAGTATACGTTGTGAGCCTGGCACACACGCTGGCAGGCAACTGAAATTAGATTACACTAGCAGACTGATGTTTCGCAGTCGAAAAAGTTTTTTTTTTTTTTAAATTTACACTACTGTTACACCAGATATGAGTGGTGGCACTGGGCAAGTGGGCCTGGCACACACGATGGCAGGCAGGCAACTGCAATTAGATTACACTAGCAGACTGATGTTTCAAAGTCAAAAAAGTTTTTTGTTTTTAAATTTACACTACTTTTACACCAGATATGAGTGGTGGCACTGGTCAAGTGGGTCTGGCACACACGCTGGCAACTGCAATTAGATTACACAAGCAGACTGATGTTTCACAGTCAAAAAAGTTTTTTTTTTTTTAATTTACACTACTGTTACACCAGATGTGAGTGGGGGCACTGGGCAAGTGGGCACAGTATACGCTGTGAGCCTGGCACACACGCTGGCAGACTGATGTTTCACAGTCAAAAAAGTTTTTGTTTTTTTTTAATTTACAATACTGTTACACCAGATATGAGTGGTGGCACTGGGCAAGTGGGCCTGGCACACACTCTGGCAGGCAGGCAACTGCAATTAGATTACACAAACAGACTGATGTTTCACAGAAAAAAAGTTGTTTTTTTTTTAAATTTACACTACTGTTACACCAGATATGAGTGGGGGCACTGGGCAAGTGGGCCTGGCACACACTCTGGCAGGCAGGCAGGCAACTGCAATTAGATTACACTAGCAGACTGATGTTTCACAGTCAAAAACGTTTTTTTTTTTATTTTAAATTTACACTACTGTTACACCAGATATGAGTGGTGTGGCACTGGGCAAGTGGGTCTGGCACACACACTGGCAGGCAGGCAACTGCAATTAGATTACACTAGCAGACTGATGTTTCACAGTCAAAAAAGTTTTTTTTTTTTAAATTTACACTACTGTTACACCAGATATGAGTGGTGGCACTGGGCAAGTGGGCCTGGCACACACGCTGGCAGGCAGGCAACTGCAATTAGATTACACAAGCAGACTGATGTTTCACAGTCAAAAAAGTTTTTTGTTTTTAAATTTGCACTTCTGTTACACCAGATATGAGTGGGGGCACTGGGCAAGTGGGCCTGGCACACATTCTGGCAGGCAGGCAACTGCAATTAGATTACACTAGCAGACTGATGTTTCACAGTCAAAAAAGTTATTTTTTTTAAATTTACACTACTGTTACACCAGATATGAGTGGTGTGGCACTGGGCAAGTGGGTCTGGCACACACACTGGCAGGCAGGCAACTGCAATTAGATCACACTAGCAGACTGATGTTTCACAGTCAAAAAAGTTTTTTTTTTTTTAATTTACACTACTGTTACACCAGATATGAGTGGTGTGGCACTGGGCAAGTGGGCCTGGCACACACGCTGGCAGGCAGGCAGGCAGGCAACTGCAATTAGATTACACTAGCAGACTGATGTTTCACATTCAAATTTTTTTTTTTTTTAATTTACACTACTGTTACACCAGTTATGAGTGGTGGCACTGGGCAAGTGGGCCTGGCACACACGCTGGCAGGCAGGCAACTGCAATTAGATTACACTAGCAGACTGATGTTTCACAGTCAAAAAAGTTTGTTTTTTAAATTTACACTACTGTTACACCAGATATGAGTGGTGTGGGTCTGGTACACACGCTGGCAGGCAGGCAACTGCAATTAGATTACACTAGTAGACTGATGTTTCACAGTCAAAAAAGTTTTTTGTTTTTTTTTTAATTTACACTACTGTTACACCAGATATGAGTGGGGGCACTGGGCAAGTGGGCACAGTATATGCTGTGAGCCTGGTACACACGCTGGCAGGCAGGCAACTGCAATTAGATTACACTAGCAAACTGATGTTTCAAAGTCGAAAAAGTTTTTATTTTTTAAATTTACACTACTTTTACACCAGATATGAGTGGTGGCACTGGGCAAGTGGGCCTGGCACACACACTGGTAGGCAGGCAACTGCAATTAGATTACATTAGCAGATTTATGTTTCAAAGTCAAAAAGTTTTTTTTTTTTTAAATTTACACTACTGTTACACCAGATATGAGTGGTGGCACTGGGCAAGTGGGCCTGGCACACACGCTGGCAGGCAGGCAACTGCAATTAGATTACACAAGCAGACTGATGTTTCACAGTCAAAAAAGTTTTTTGTTTTTAAATTTACACTACTGTTACACCAGATATGAGTGGTGTGGCACTGGGCAAGTGGGTCTGGCACACACGCTGGCAGGCAGGCAACTGCAATTAGATTACACTAGCAGACTGATGTTTCACAGTCAAAAAACTTTTTTTTTTTAAATTTACACTACTGTTACACCAGATATGAGTGGGGGCACTGGGCAAGTGGGCACAGTATACGTTGTGAGCCTGGCACACATGCTGGCAGGCAACTGAAATTAGATTACACTAGCAGACTGATGTTTCGCAGTCAAAAAAGTTTTTTTTTTTTAAATTTACACTACTGTTACACCAGATATGAGTGGTGGCACTGGGCAAGTGGGCCTGGCACACACGCTGGCAGGCAGGCAACTGCAATTAGATTACACAAGCAGACTGATGTTTCACAGTCAAAAAAGTTTTTTTTTTTTTAATTTACACTACTGTTACACCAGATGTGAGTGGGGGCACTGGGCAAGTGGGCACAGTATACGCTGTGAGCCTGGCACACACGCTGGCAGACTGATGTTTCACAGTCAAAAAAGTTTTTGTTTTTTTTTAATTTACAATACTGTTACACCAGATATGAGTGGTGGCACTGGGCAAGTGGGCCTGGCACACACTCTGGCAGGCAGGCAACTGCAATTAGATTACACAAACAGACTGATGTTTCACAGAAAAAAAGTTGTTTTTTTTTTAAATTTACACTACTGTTACACCAGATATGAGTGGGGGCACTGGGCAAGTGGGCCTGGCACACACTCTGGCAGGCAGGCAGGCAACTGCAATTAGATTACACTAGCAGACTGATGTTTCACAGTCAAAAACGTTTTTTTTTTTATTTTAAATTTACACTACTGTTACACCAGATATGAGTGGTGTGGCACTGGGCAAGTGGGTCTGGCACACACACTGGCAGGCAGGCAACTGCAATTAGATTACACTAGCAGACTGATGTTTCACAGTCAAAAAAGTTTTTTTTTTTTAAATTTACACTACTGTTACACCAGATATGAGTGGTGGCACTGGGCAAGTGGGCCTGGCACACACGCTGGCAGGCAGGCAACTGCAATTAGATTACACAAGCAGACTGATGTTTCACAGTCAAAAAAGTTTTTTGTTTTTAAATTTGCACTACTGTTACACCAGATATGAGTGGGGGCACTGGGCAAGTGGGCCTGGCACACATTCTGGCAGGCAGGCAACTGCAATTAGATTACACTAGCAGACTGATGTTTCACAGTCAAAAAAGTTATTTTTTTTAAATTTACACTACTGTTACACCAGATATGAGTGGTGTGGCACTGGGCAAGTGGGTCTGGCACACACACTGGCAGGCAGGCAACTGCAATTAGATCACACTAGCAGACTGATGTTTCACAGTCAAAAAAGTTTTTTTTTTTTTAATTTACACTACTGTTACACCAGATATGAGTGGTGTGGCACTGGGCAAGTGGGCCTGGCACACACGCTGGCAGGCAGGCAGGCAACTGCAATTAGATTACACTAGCAGACTGATGTTTCACATTCAAATTTTTTTTTTTTTTAATTTACACTACTGTTACACCAGTTATGAGTGGTGGCACTGGGCAAGTGGGCCTGGCACACACGCTGGCAGGCAGGCAACTGCAATTAGATTACACTAGCAGACTGATGTTTCACAGTCAAAAAAGTTTGTTTTTTAAATTTACACTACTGTTACACCAGATATGAGTGGTGTGGGTCTGGTACACACGCTGGCAGGCAGGCAACTGCAATTAGATTACACTAGTAGACTGATGTTTCACAGTCAAAAAAGTTTTTTGTTTTTTTTTTAATTTACACTACTGTTACACCAGATATGAGTGGGGGCACTGGGCAAGTGGGCACAGTATATGCTGTGAGCCTGGTACACACGCTGGCAGGCAGGCAACTGCAATTAGATTACACTAGCAAACTGATGTTTCAAAGTCGAAAAAGTTTTTATTTTTTAAATTTACACTACTTTTACACCAGATATGAGTGGTGGCACTGGGCAAGTGGGCCTGGCACACACACTGGTAGGCAGGCAACTGCAATTAGATTACATTAGCAGATTTATGTTTCAAAGTCAAAAAGTTTTTTTTTTTTTAAATTTACACTACTGTTACACCAGATATGAGTGGTGGCACTGGGCAAGTGGGCCTGGCACACACGCTGGCAGGCAGGCAACTGCAATTAGATTACACAAGCAGACTGATGTTTCACAGTCAAAAAAGTTTTTTGTTTTTAAATTTACACTACTGTTACACCAGATATGAGTGGTGTGGCACTGGGCAAGTGGGTCTGGCACACACGCTGGCAGGCAGGCAACTGCAATTAGATTACACTAGCAGACTGATGTTTCACAGTCAAAAAACTTTTTTTTTTTAAATTTACACTACTGTTACACCAGATATGAGTGGGGGCACTGGGCAAGTGGGCACAGTATACGTTGTGAGCCTGGCACACATGCTGGCAGGCAACTGAAATTAGATTACACTAGCAGACTGATGTTTCGCAGTCAAAAAAGTTTTTTTTTTTTAAATTTACACTACTGTTACACCAGATATGAGTGGTGGCACTGGGCAAGTGGGCCTGGCACACACGCTGGCAGGCAGGCAACTGCAATTAGATTACACTACCAGACTGATGTTTCAAAGTCAAAAAAGTTTTTTGTTTTTAAATTTACACTACTTTTACACCAGATATGAGTGGTGGCACTGGGCAAGTGGGTCTGGCACACACGCTGGCAGGCAGGCAACTGCAATTAGATTACACAAGCAGACTGATGTTTCACAGTCAAAAAAGTTTTTTTTTTTTTAATTTACACTACTGTTACACCAGGTGTGAGTGGGGGAAGTGGGCACAGTATACGCTGTGAGTCTGGCACACACGCTGGCAGACTGATGTTTCACAGTCAAAAATATTTTTTTTTTTTTAAATTTACAATACTCTTACACCAGATATGAGTGGTGGCACTGGGCAAGTGGGCCTGGCACACACTCTGGCAGGCAGGCAACTGCAATTAGATTACACAAACAGACTTATGTTTCACAGACAAAAAAGTTTCTTTTTTTTTAAATTTACACTACTGTTACACCAGATATGAGTGGGGGCACTGGGCAAGTGGGCCTGGCACACACTCTGGCAGGCAGGCAGGCAGGCAACTGCAATTAGATTACACTAGCAGACTGATGTTTCACAGTCAAAAACATTTGTTTTTTTTTAAATTTACAACACTGTTACACCAGATATGAGTGGTGGCACTGGGCAACTGGGCCTGGCACACACTCTGGCAGGCAGGCAACTGCAATTAGATTACACAAACAGACTGATGTTTCACAGAAAAAAAGTTGTTGTTTTTTTAAATTTACACTACTGTTACACCAGATATGAGTGGGGGCACTGGGCAAGTGGGCCTGGCACACACTCTGGCAGGCAACTGCAATTAGATTACACTAGCAGACTGATGTTTCACAGTCAAAAAAGTTTTGTTTTTTTTAAATTTACACTACTGTTACACCAGCTATGAGTGGTGGCACTGGGCAAGTGGGCCTGGCACACACGCTGGCAGGCAGGCAACTGCAATTAGATTACACTAGCAGACTGATGTTTCACAGTCAAAAAAGTTTTTTTTTTTAAATTTACACTACTGTTACACCAGATATGAGTGGTGTGGCACTGGGCAAGTGGGTCTGGTACACATGCTGGCAGGCAGGCAACTGCAATTAGATTACACTAGCAGACTGATGTTTCACAATCAAAAAAGTTTTTTTTTTTTAAATTTACACTACTGTTACACCAGATATGAGTGGTGGCACTGGGCAAGTGGGCCTGGCACACACGCTGGCAGGCAGGCAACTGCAATTAGATTACACTAGCAGACTGATGTTTCACAGTCAAAAAAGTTTTTTTTTTTTATAATTTACACTACTGTTACACCAGATATGAGTGGGGGCACTGGGCAAGTGGGCACAGTATACGTTGTGAGCCTGGCACACATGCTGGCAGGCAACTGAAATTAGATTACACTAGCAGACTGATGTTTCGCAATCGAAAAAGTTTTTTTTTTTTTAAATTTACACTACTGTTACACCAGATATGAGTGGTGGCACTGGGCAAGTGGTCCTGGCACACACGCTTTCAGGCAGGCAACTGCAATTAGATTACACTAGCAGACTGATGTTTCAAAGTCAAAAAAGTTTTTTGTTTTTAAATTTACAATACTTTTACACCAGATATGAGTGGTGGCACTGGGCAAGTGGGTCTGGCACACACGCTGGCAGGCAGGCAGGCAACTGCAATTAGATTACACTAGCAGACTGATGTTTCACAGTCAAAAAAGTTTTTTTTTTAATTACACTACTGTTACACCAGATGTGAGTGGGGGCACTGGGCAAGTGGGCACAGTATACACTGTGAGCCTGGCACACACGCTGGCAGACTGATGTTTCACAGTCAAAAAAGTTTTTTTTTTTTAAATTTACACTACTGTTACACCAGATATGAGTGGTGGCACTGGGCAAGTGGGCCTGGCACACACTCTGGCAGGCAGGCAACTGCAATTAGATTACACAAGCAGACTGATGTTTCACAGTCAAAAAAGTTTTTTTTTTAAATTTACACTACTGTTAAACCAGATATGAGTGGGGGCACTGGGCAAGGGGGCCTGGCACACACTCTGGCAGGCAGGCAACTGCAATTAGATTACACTAGCAGACTGAAGTTTCACAGTCAAAAACGTTTTTTTTTTTTTTTTTAAATTTACACTACTGTTACACCAGATATGAGTGGTGGCACTGGGCAAGTGGGCCTGGCACACACGCTTTCAGGCAGGCAACTGCAATTAGATTACACTAGCAGACTGATGTTTCAAAGTCAAAAAAGTTTTTTGTTTTTAAATTTACAATACTTTTACACCAGATATGAGTGGTGGCACTGGGCAAGTGGGTCTGGCACACACGCTGGCAGGCAGGCAACTGCAATTAGATTACACAAGCAGACTGATGTTTCACAGTCAAAAAAGTTTTTTTTTTTTTAAATTTACACCACTGTTACACCAGATATGAGTGGTGGCACTGGGCAAGTGGGCCTGGCACACACGCTGGCAGGCAGGCAACTGCAATTAGATTACACAAGCAGACTGATGTTTCACAGTCAAAAAAGTTTTTTGTTTTTAAATTTACACTACTGTTACACCAGATATGAGTGGTGTGGCACTGGGCAAGTGGGTCTGGCACACAGGCTGGCAGGCAGGCAACTGCAATTAGATTACACTAGCAGACTGATGTTTCACAGTCAATTTTTTTTTTTTAATTTACACTACTGTTACACCAGCTATGAGTGGTGGCACTGGGCAAGTGGGCCTGGCACACACGCTTGCAGGCAGGCAACTGCAATTAGATTACACTAGCAGACTGATGTTTCACAGTCAAAAAAGTTTTTTTTTAAATTTACACTACTGTTACAACAGATATGAGTGGTGTGGCACTGGGCAAGTGGGTCTGGCACACACGCTGGCAGGCAGGCAACTGCAATTAGATTACACTAGCAGACTGATGTTTCACAGTCAAAAAAAGTTTTTTTTTTTTATTTACACTACTGTTACACCAGATATGAGTGGGGGCACGGGGCAAGTGGGCACAGTATACGCTGTGAGCCTGGTACACATGCTGGCAGGCAGGCAACTGCAATTAGATTACACTAGCAAACTGATGTTTCACAATCAAAAAAGTTTTTTTTTTTTTAATTTACACTACTGTTACACCAGATATGAGTGGTGGCACTGGGCAAGTGGGCCTGGCACACACGTTGGCAGGCAACTGCAATTAAATTACAATAGCAGACTGATGTTTAACAATCAAAAAAGTTTTTTTTTTTAAATTTACACTACTGTTACACCAGATATGAGTGGTGGCACTGAGCAAGTGGGCCTGCACACACGCTGGCAGGCAGGCAACTGCAATTAGATTACACTAGCAGATTTATGTTTCAAAGTCAAAAAAGTTTTTTTTTTTTTAAATTTACACTACTGTTACACCAGATATGAGTGGTGGCACTGGGCAAGTGGGCCTGGCACACACGCTGGCAGGCAGGCAACTGCAATTAGATTACACTAGCAGA
This sequence comes from Bombina bombina, assembly GCF_027579735.1. Lineage (NCBI taxonomy): Eukaryota > Metazoa > Chordata > Amphibia > Anura > Bombinatoridae > Bombina > Bombina bombina. The sequence continues at coordinate 28,403,013 of NC_069502.1, forward strand.
TTTATGTTTCAAAGTCAAAAAAACATAATTTATGTAAGAACTTACCTGATAAATTCATTTCTTTCATATTAGCAAGAGTCCATGAGCTAGTGACGTATGGGATATACATTCCTACCAGGAGGGGCAAAGTTTCCCAAACCTCAAAATGCCTATAAATACACCCCTCACCACACCCACAATTCAGTTTAACGAATAAGCAAGAAGTGGGGTGATAAAAAAGTGCGAAAGCATATAAAATAAGGAATTGGAATAATTGTGCTTTATACAAAAATCATAACCACCACAAAAAAAGGGCGGGCCTCATGGACTCTTGCTAATATGAAAGAAATGAATTTATCAGGTAAGTTCTTACATAAATTATGTTTTCTTTCATGTAATTAGCAAGAGTCCATGAGCTAGTGACGTATGGGATAATGATTACCCAAGATGTGGATCTTTCCACACAAGAGTCACTAGAGAGGGAGGGATAAAATAAAGACAGCCAATTCCTGCTGAAAATAATCCACACCCAAAATAAAGTTTAATAAAAAACATAAGCAGAAGATTCAGACTGAAACCACTGCCTGAAGTACTTTTCTACCAAAAACTGCTTCAGAAGAAGAAAATACATCAAAATGGTAGAATTTAGTAAAAGTATGCAAAGACGACCAAGTTGCTGCTTTGCAAATCTGATCAACCGAAGCTTCATTCCTAAACGCCCAGGAAGTAGAAACTGACCTGGTAGAATGAGCTGTAATCCTCTGAGGCGGAGTTTTACCCGACTCAACATAGGCAAGATGAATTAAAGATTTCAACCAAGATGCCAAAGAAATAGCAGAAGCTTTCTGGCCTTTTCTAGAACCGAAAAAGATAACAAATAGACTAGAAGTCTTTCGGAAAGATTTAGTAGCTTCAACATAATATTTCAAAGCTCTAACAACATCCAAAGAATGCAATGATTTCTCCTTAGAATTCTTAGGATTAGGACATAATGAAGGAACCACAATTTCTCTACTAATGTTGTTGGAATTCACAACTTTAGGTAAAAATTCAAAAGAAGTTCGCAACACCGCCTTATCCTGATGAAAAATCAGAAAAGGAGACTCACAAGAAAGAGCAGATAATTCAGGAACTCTTCTGGCAGAAGAGATGGCCAAAAGGAACAAAACTTTCCAAGAAAGTAATTTAATGTCCAATGAATGCATAGGTTCAAAGGGAGGAGCTTGAAGAGCTCCCAGAACCAAATTCAAACTCCAAGGAGGAGAAATAGACTTAATGACAGGTTTTATACGAACCAAAGCTTGTACAAAACAATGAATATCAGGAAGAATAGCAATCTTTCTGTGGAAAAGAACAGAAAGAGCAGAGATTTGTCCTTTCAAGGAACTTGCAGACAAACCCTTATCTAAACCATCCTGAAGAAACTGTAAAATTCTCGGTATTCTAAAAGAATGCCAAGAAAAATGATGAGAAAGACACCAAGAAATATAAGTCTTCCAGACTCTATAATATATCTCTCTAGATACAGATTTACGAGCCTGTAACATAGTATTAATCACAGAGTCAGAGAAACCTCTTTGACCAAGAATCAAGCGTTCAATCTCCATACCTTTAAATTTAAGGATTTCAGATCCTGATGGAAAAAAGGACCTTGTGACAGAAGGTCTGGTCTTAACGGAAGAGTCCACGATTGGCAAGAGGCCATCCGGACAAGATCCGCATACCAAAACCTGTGAGGCCATGCCGGAGCTACCAGCAGAACAAACGAGCATTCCTTCAGAATCTTGGAGATTACTCTTGGAAGAAGAACTAGAGGTGGAAAGATATAGGCAGGATGATACTTCCAAGGAAGTGATAATGCATCCACTGCCTCCGCCTGAGGATCCCGGGATCTGGACAGATATCTGGGAAGTTTCTTGTTTAGATGAGACGCCATCAGATCTATTTCTGGAAGTTCCCACCTTTGAACAATCTGAAGAAATACCTCTGGGTGAAGAGACCATTCGCCCGGATGCAACGTTTGCCGACTGAGATAATCCGCTTCCCAATTGTCTACACCTGGGATATGAACCGCAGAGATTAGACAGGAGCTGGATTCCGCCCAAACCAAAATTCGAGATACTTCTTTCATAGCCAGAGGACTGTGAGTCCCTCCTTGATGATTGATGTATGCCACAGTTGTGACATTGTCTGTCTGAAAACAAATGAACGATTCTCTCTTCAGAAGAGGCCAAAACTGAAGAGCTCTGAAAATTGCACGGAGTTCCAAAATATTGATCGGTAATCTCACCTCCTGAGATTCCCAAACTCCTTGTGCCGTCAGAGATCCCCACACAGCTCCCCAACCTGAGAGACTTGCATCTGTTGAAATTACAGTCCAGGTCGGAAGCACAAAAGAAGCCCCCTGAATTAAACGATGGTGATCTGTCCACCACGTTAGAGAGTGTCGAACAATCGGTTTTAAAGATATTAATTGAGATATCTTTGTGTAATCCTTGCACCATTGATTCAGCATACAGAGCTGAAGAGGTCGCATGTGAAAACGAGCAAAGGGGATCGCGTCTGATGCAGCAGTCATAAGACCTAGAATTTCCATGCATAAGGCTACCGAAGGGAATGATTGTGACTGAAGGTTTCGACAAGCTGAAATCAATTTTAGACGTCTCTTGTCTGTTAAAGACAGAGTCATGGACACTGAATCTATCTGGAAACCCAGAAAGGTTACCCTTGACTGAGGAATCAATGAACTTTTTGGTAAATTGATCCTCCAACCATGATCTTGAAGAAACAACACAAGTCGATTTGTATGAGATTCTGCTAAATGTAAAGACTGAGCAAGTACCAAGATATCGTCCAAATAAGGAAATACCACAATACCCTGTTCTCTGATTACAGACAGAAGGGCACCGAGAACCTTTGTAAAAATTCTTGGAGCTGTAGCTAGGCCAAACGGTAGAGCCACAAACTGGTAATGCTTGTCCAGAAAAGAGAATCTCAGGAACTGATAATGATCTGGATGAATCGGAATATGCAGATATGCATCCTGTAAATCTATTGTGGACATATAATTCCCTTGCTGAACAAAAGGCAAGATAGTCCTTACAGTTACCATCTTGAACGTTGGTATCCTTACATAACGATTCAATATTTTTAGATCCAGAACTGGTCTGAAGGAATTCTCCTTCTTTGGTACAATGAAGAGATTTGAATAAAACCCCATCCCCTGTTTCCGGAACTGGAACTGGCATAATTACTCCAGCCAACTCTAGATCTGAAACACAATTCAGAAATGCTTGAGCTTTCACTGGATTTACTGGGACACGGGAAAGAAAAAATCTCTTTGCAGGAGGTCTCATCTTGAAACCAATTCTGTACCCTTCTGAAACAATGTTCTGAATCCAAAGATTGTGAACAGAATTGATCCAAATTTCTTTGAAAAAACGTAACCTGCCCCCTACCAGCTGAGCTGGAATGAGGGCCGCACCTTCATGTGGACTTAGAAGCAGGCTTTGCCTTCCTAGCAGGCTTGGATTTATTCCAGACTGGAGATGGTTTCCAAACTGAAACTGCTCCTGAGGATGAAGGATCAGGCTTTTGTTCTTTGTTGAAACGAAAGGAACGAAAACGATTATTAGCCCTGTTTTTACCTTTAGATTTTTTATCCTGTGGTAAAAAAGTTCCTTTCCCACCAGTAACAGTTGAGATAATAGAATCCAACTGAGAACCAAATAATTTGTTACCCTGGAAAGAAATGGAAAGTAGAGTTGATTTAGAAGCCATATCAGCATTCCAAGTCTTAAGCCATAAAGCTCTTCTAGCTAAAATAGCTAGAGACATAAACCTGACATCAACTCTGATAATATAAAAAATGGCATCACAGATAAAATTATTAGCATGCTGAAGAAGAATAATAATATCATGAGAATCATGATTTGTTACTTGTTGCGCTAAAGTTTCCAACCAAAAAGTTGAAGCTGCAGCAACATCAGTCAATGATATAGCAGGTCTAAGAAGATTACCTGAACACAGATAAGCTTTTCTTAGAAAGGATTCAATTTTCCTATCTAAAGGATCTTTAAACGAAGTACCATCTGACGTAGGAATGGTAGTACGTTTAGCAAGGGTAGAAATAGCCCCATCAACTTTAGGGATTTTGTCCCAAAATTCTAACCTGTCAGACGGTACAGGATATAATTGCTTAAAACGTTTAGAAGGAGTAAATGAATTATCCAATTTATCCCATTCTTAGGAAATTACTGCAGAAATAGCATTAGGAACAGGAAAAACTTCTGGAATAACCACAGGAGATTTAAATACCTTATCTAAACGTTTAGAATTAGTATCAAGAGGACCAGAATCCTCTATTTCTAAAGCAATTAGTACTTCTTTAAGTAAAGAACGAATAAATTCCATTTTAAATAAATATGAAGATTTATCAGCATCAATCTCTGAAACAGAATCCTCTGAACCAGAAGAGTCATCAGAATCAGAATGATGATGTTCATTTAAAAATTCATCTGTAGGGAGAGAAGTTTTAAAAGATTTTTTACGTTTACTAGAAGGAGAAATAACAGACATAGCCTTCTTGATGGATTCAGAAACAAAATCTCTTATATTATCAGGAACATTCTGCACCTTAGATGTTGAAGGAACTGCAACAGACAATGGTACTTTACTAAAGGAAATATTATCTGCATTAACAAGTTTGTCATGACAATTAATACAAACAACAGCCGGAGAAATAGCTACCAAAAGTTTACAGCAGATACACTTAGCTTTGGTAGATCCAGCACTAGACAGCGATTTTCCTGTAGTATCTTCTGACTCAGATGCAACGTGAGACATCTTGCAATATGTAAAGAGAAAAAACAACATATAAAGCAAAATTGATCAAATTCCTTAAATGACAGTTTCAGGAATGGGAAAAAATGCCAAAGAACAAGCTTCTAGCAACCAGAAGCAATGAAAAATGAGACTTAAATAATGTGGAGACAAAAGCGACGCCCATATTTTTTAGCGCCAAATAAGACGCCCACATTATTTGGCGCCTAAATGCTTTTGGCACCAAAAATGACGCCACATCCGGAACGCCGACATTTTTGGCGCAAAATAACGTCAAAAAATGACGCAACTTCCGGCGACACGTATGACGCCGGAAACGGAAAAGAATTTTTGCGCCAAAAAAGTCTGCACCAAGAATGACGCAATAAAATGAAGCATTTTCAGCCCCCGCGAGCCTAACAGCCCACAGGGAAAAAGAGTCAAATTTTTGAAGGTAAGAAAAAATGATTAAATCAAATGCATTATCCCAAATATGAAACTGACTGTCTGAAAAATAAGGAAAGTTGAACATTCTGAGTCAAGGCAAATAAATGTTTGAATACATATATTTAGAACTTTATAAACAAAGTGCCCAACCATAGCTTAGAGTGTCACAGAAAATAAGATTTACTTACCCCAGGACACTCATCTACATGTTTGTAGAAAGCCAAACCAGTACTGAAACGAGAATCAGCAGAGGTAATGGTATATATAAGAGTATATCGTCGATCTGAAAAGGGAGGTAAGAGATGAATCTCTACGACCGATAACAGAGAACCTATGAAATAGACCCCGTAGAAGGAGATCACTGCATTCAAATAGGCAATACTCTCCTCACATCCCTCTGACATTCACTGCACGCTGAGAGGAAAACCGGGCTCCAACTTGCTGCGGAGCGCATATCAACGTAGAATCTAGCACAAACTTACTTCACCACCTCCATCGGAGGCAAAGTTTGTAAAACTGAATTGTGGGTGTGGTGAGGGGTGTATTTATAGGCATTTTGAGGTTTGGGAAACTTTGCCCCTCCTGGTAGGAATGTATATCCCATACGTCACTAGCTCATGGACTCTTGCTAATTACATGAAAGAAAGTTTTTTTTTTTAAATTTACACTACTGTTACACCAGATATGAGTGGTGGCACTGGGCAAGTGGGCCTGGCACACACGCTGGCAGGCAGGCAACTGCAATTAGATTACACTAGCAGACTGATGTTTCACAGTCAAAAAAGTTTTTTTTTTTTTAATTTACACTACTGTTACACCAGATATGAGTGGGGGCACTTGGCAAGTGGGCACAGTATACGTTGTGAGCCTGGCACACACGCTGGCAGGCAACTGAAATTAGATTACACTAGCAGACTGATGTTTCGCAGTCGAAAAAGTTTTTTTTTTTAAATTTACACTACTGTTACACCAGATATGAGTGGTGGCACTGGGCAAGTGGGCCTGGCACACACGCTGGCAGGCAGGCAACTGCAATTAGATTACACTAGCAGACTGATGTTTCAAAGTCAAAAAAGTTTTTTGTTTTTAAATGTACAATACTTTTACACCAGATATGAGTGGTGGCACTGGGCAAGTGGGTCTGGCACACACGCTGGTAGGCAGGCAGGCAACTGCATTTAGATTACACTAGCAGACTGATGTTTCACAGTCAAAAAAGTTTTTTTTTTTTAATTTACACTACTGTTACACCAGATGTGAGTGGGGGCACTGGGCAAGTGGGCACAGTATACATTGTGAGCCTGGCACACACGCTGGCAGACTGATGTTTCACAGTCAAAAAAGTTGTTTTTTTTTAAATTTACACTACTGTTACACCAGATATGAGTGGTGGCACTGGGCAAGTGGGCCTGGCACACACTCTGGCAGGCAGGCAACTGCAATTAGATTACACAAGCAGACTGATGTTTCACAGTCAAAAAAGTTTTTTTTTTAAAATTTACACTACTGTTACACCAGATATGAATGGGGGCACTGGGTGGGTGGGCTTGGCACACACTCTGGCAGGCAGGCAGGCAACTGCAATTAGATTACACAAGCAGACTGATGTTTCACAGTCAAAAACGTTGTTTTTTTTTTAATTTAAACTACTGTTACACCAGATATGAGTGGTGGCACTGGGCAAGTGGCTGGCACACACGCTGGCAGGCAGGCAACTGCAATTAGATTACACAAGCATACTGATGTTTCACAGTCAAAAAAGTTTTTTTTTTTAAATTTACACTACTGTTACACCAGATATGAGTGGTGGCACTGGGCAAGTGGGCCTGGCACACACGCTGGCAGGCAGGCAACTGCAATTAGATTACACAAGCAGACTGATGTTTCACAGTCAAAAAAGTTTTTTGTTTTTAAATTTACACTACTGTTACACCAGATATGAGTGGTGTGGCACTGGGCAAGTGGGTCTGGCACACAGGCTGGCAGGCAGGCAGGCAACTGCAATTAGATTACACTAGCAGACTGATGTTTCACAGTCAATTTTTTTTTTTTAATTTACACTACTGTTACACCAGCTATGAGTGGTGGCACTGGGCAAGTGGGCCTGGCACACACGCTTGCAGGCAGGCAACTGCAATTAGATTACACTAGCAGACTGATGTTTCACAGTCAAAAAAGTTTTTTTTTTAAATTTACACTACTGTTACACCAGATATGAGTGGTGTGGCACTGGGCAAGTGGGTCTGGCACACACGCTGGCAGGCAGGCAACTGCAATTAGATTACACTAGCAGACTGATGTTTCACAGTCAAAAAAAGTTTTTTTTTTTTATTTACACTACTGTTACACCAGATATGAGTGGGGGCACTGGGCAAGTGGGCACAGTATACGCTGTGAGCCTGGTACACACGCTGGCAGGCAGGCAACTGCAATTAGATTACACTAGCAAACTGATGTTTCACAATCAAAAAAGTTTTTTTTTTTTTAATTTACACTACTGTTACACCAGATATGAGTGGTGGCACTGGGCAAGTGGGCCTGGCACACACGTTGGCAGGCAACTGCAATTAAATTACAATAGCAGACTGATGTTTAACAATCAAAAAAGTTTTTTTTTTAAAATTTACACTACTGTTACACCAGATATGAGTGGTGGCACTGGGCAAGTGGGCCTGCACACACGCTGGCAGGCAGGCAACTGCAATTAGATTACACTAGCAGATTTATGTTTCAAAGTCGAAAAAGTTTTTTTTTTTTAAATTTACACTACTGTTACACCAGATATGAGTGGTGGCACTGGGCAAGTGGGCCTGGCACACACGCTGGCAGGCAGGCAACTGCAATTAGATTACACTAGCAGATTTATGTTTCAAAGTCAAAAAAGTTTTTTTTTTTTAAATTTACACTACTGTTACACCAGATATGAGTGGGGGCACTTGGCAAGTGGGCACAGTATACGTTGTGAGCCTGGCACACACGCTGGCAGACTGATGTTTCACAGTCAAAAAAGGTTTTTTTTTTAAATTTACACTACTGTTACACCAGATATGAGTGGTGGCACTGGGCAAGTGGGCCTGGCACACACTATGGCAGGCAGGCAACTGCAATTAGATTACACAAGCAGACTGATGTTTCACAGTCAAAAACGTTTTTTTTTTTTAAATTTAAACTACTGTTACACCAGATATGAGTGGTGGCACTGGGCAAGTGGGCCTGGCACACACGCTGGCAGGCAGGCAACTGCAATTAGATTACACAAGCATACTGATGTTTCACAGTCAAAAATGTTTTTTTTTTTTAATTTACACTACTGTTACACCAGATATGAGGGGTGGCACTGGGCAAGTGGGTCTGGCACACACGCTGGCAGGCAGGCAACTGCAATTAGATTACACAAGCAGACTGATGTTTCACAGTCAAAAAAGTTTTTTGTTTTTACATTTACACTACTGTTACACCAGATATGAGTGGTGTGGCACTGGGCAAGTGGGTCTGGCACACACGCTGGCAGGCAGGCAACTGCAATTAGATTACACTAGCAGACTGATGTTTCACAGTCAATTTTTTTTTTTTTTAATTTACACTATTGTTACACCAGCTATGAGTGGTGGCACTGGGCAAGTGGGCCTGGCACACATGCTGGCAGGCAGGCAACTGCAATTAGATTACACTAGCAAACTGATGTTTCACAGTCAAAAAAGTTTGTTTTTTAAATTTACACTAATGTTAAACCAGATATGAGTGGTGTGGCACTGGGCAAGTGGGTCTGGTACACACGCTGGCAGGCAGGCAACTGCAATTAGATTACACTAGCAGACTGATGTTTCACAGTCAAAAAAGTTTTTTTTTTTTTTTTAATTTACACTACTGTTACACCAGATATGAGTGGGGGCACTGGGCAAGTGGGCACAGTATATGCTGTGAGCCTGGTACACACGTTGGCAGGCAGGCAACTCCAATTAGATTACACTAGCAAACTGATGTTTCAAAGTCGAAAAAGTTTTTCTTTTTTAAATTTACACTACTTTTACACCAGATATGAGTGGTGGCACTGGGCAAGTGGGCCTGGCACACACGCTGGCAGGCAGGCAACTGCAATTAGATTACACAAGCAGACCGATGTTTCACAGTCAAAAAAGTTTTTTTGTTTTTAAATTTACACTACTGTTACACCAGATATGAGTGGTGTGGCACTGGGCAAGTGGGTCTGGCACACACGCTGGCAGGCAGGCAACTGCAATTAGATTACACTAGCAGACTGATGTTTCACAGTCAAAAAACTTTTTTTTTTTAATTTACACTACTGTTACACCAGATATGAGTTGGGGCACTGGGCAAGTGGGCACAGTATACGTTGTGAGCCTGGCACACATGCTGGCAGGCAACTGAAATTAGATTACACTAGCAGACTGATGTTTCGCAGTCGAAAAAGTTTTTATTTTTTTAAATTTACACTACTGTTACACCAGATATGAGTGGTGGCACTGGGCAAGTGGGCCTGGCACACACGCTGGCAGGCAGGCAGGCAACTGCAATTAGATTACACTACCAGACTGATGTTTCAAAGTCAAAAAAGTTTTTTGTTTTTAAATTTACACTACTTTTAAACCAGATATGAGTGGTGACACTGGGCAAGTGGGTCTGGCACACACGCTGGCAGGCAGGCAAGCAACTGCAATTAGATTACACAAGCAGACTGATGTTTCACAGTCAAAAAAGTTTTTTTTTTTTAAATTTACACTACTGTTACACCAGATGTGAGTGGGGGCACTGGGCAAGTGGGCACAGTATACGCTGTGAGCCTGGCACACACGCTGGCAGACTGATGTTTCACAGTCAAAAATATTTTATTTTTTTAAAATTTACAATACTGTTACACCAGATATGAGTGGTGGCACTGGGCAAGTGGGCCTGGCACACACTCTGGCAGGCAGGCAACTGCAATTAGATTACACAAACAGACTGATGTTTCACAGACAAAAAAGTTATTTTTTTTTAAATTTACACTACTGTTACACCAGATATGAGTGGGGGCACTGGGCAAGTGGGCCTGGCACACACTCTGGCAGGCAGGCAGGCAGGCAACTGCAATTAGATTACACTAGCAGACTGATGTTTCCCAGTCAAAAACGTTTTTTTTTTAAAAAATTTACACTACTGTTACACCAGATATGAGTGGTGTGGCACTGGGCAAGTGGGACTGGCACACACGCTGGCAGGCAGGCAACTGCAATTAGATTACACTAGCAGACTGATGTTTCACAGTCAAAAAAGTTTTTTTTTTTTTTTAATTTACACTACTGTTACACCAGATATGAGTGGTGGCACTGGGCAAGTGGGCCTGGCACACACGCTGGCAGGCAGGCAACTGCAATTAGATTACACAAGCAGACTGATGTTTCACAGTCAAAAAAGTTTTTTGTTTTTAAATTTGCACTACTGTTACACCAGATATGAGTGGGGGCACTGGGCAAGTGGGCCTGGCACACATTCTGGCAGGCAGGCAGGCGACTGCAATAAGATTACACTAGCAGACTGATGTTTCACAGTCAAAAAAGTTATTTTTTTTAAATTTACACTACTGTTACACCAGATATGAGTGGTGTGGCACTGGGCAAGTGGGTCTGGCACACACACTGGCAGGCAGGCAACTGCAATTAGATCAGACTAGCAGACTGATGTTTCACAGTCAAAAAAGTTTTTTTTTTTTTAATTTACACTACTGTTACACCAGATATGAGTTGGGGCACTGGGCAAGTGGGCACAGTATACGTTGTGAGCCTGGCACACATGCTGGCAGGCAACTGAAATTAGATTACACTAGCAGACTGATGTTTCGCAGTCGAAAAAGTTTTTATTTTTTTAAATTTACACTACTGTTACACCAGATATGAGTGGTGGCACTGGGCAAGTGGGCCTGGCACACACGCTGGCAGGCAGGCAGGCAACTGCAATTAGATTACACTACCAGACTGATGTTTCAAAGTCAAAAAAGTTTTTTGTTTTTAAATTTACACTACTTTTACACCAGATATGAGTGGTGACACTGGGCAAGTGGGTCTGGCACACACGCTGGCAGGCAGGCAAGCAACTGCAATTAGATTACACAAGCAGACTGATGTTTCACAGTCAAAAAAGTTTTTTTTTTTTTAATTTACACTACTGATACACCAGATGTGAGTGGGAGCACTGGGCAAGTGGGCACAGTATACGCTGTGAGCCTGGCACACACGCTGGCAGACTGATGTTTCACAGTCAAAAATATTTTTTTTTTTTAAATTTACAATACTGTTACACCAGATATGAGTGGTGGCACTGGGCAAGTGGGCCTGGCACACACTCTGGCAGGCAGGCAATTGCAATTAGATTACACAAACAGACTGATGTTTCACAGACAAAAAAGTTTTTTTTTTTTTAAATTTACACTACTGTTACACCAGATATGAGTGGGGGCACTGGGCAAGTGGGCCTGGCACACACTCTGGCAGGCAGGCAGGCAGGCAGGCAGGCAGGCAACTGCAATTAGATTACACTAGCAGACTGATGTTTCCCAGTCAAAAACGTTTTTTTTTTTTAAAAATTTACACTACTGTTACACCAGATATGAGTGGTGTGGCACTGGGCAAGTGGGTCTGGCACACACGCTGGCAGGCAGGCAACTTCAATTAGATTACACTAGCAGACTGATGTTTCACAGTCAAAAAAGTTTTGTTTTTTTTAAATTTACACTACTGTTACACCAGATATGAGTGGTGGCACTGGGCAAGTGGGCCTGGCACACACGCTGGCAGGCAGGCAACTGCAATTAGATTACACAAGCAGACTGATGTTTCACAGTCAAAAAAGTTTTTTGTTTTTAAATTTGCACTACTGTTACACCAGATATGAGTGGGGGCACTGGGCAAGTGGGCCTGGCACACATTCTGGCAGGCAGGCAGGCGACTGCAATAAGATTACACTAGCAGACTGATATTTCACAGTCAAAAAAGTTTTTTTTTTTAAATTTACACTACTGTTACACCAGATATGAGTGGTGTGGCACTGGGCAAGTGGGTCTGGCACACACACTGGCAGGCAGGCAACTGCAATTAGATCACACTAGCAGACTGATGTTTCACAGTCAAAAAAGTTTTTTTTTTTTTTAATTTACACTACTGTTACACCAGATATGAGTGGTGTGGCACTGGGCAAGTGGGCCTGGCACACACGCTGGCAGGCAGGCAGGCAACTGCAATTAGATTACACTAGCAGACTGATGTTTCACATTCAAAAAAATGTTTTTTTAAATTTAAACTACTGTTACACCAGCTATGAGTGGTGGCACTGGGCAAGTGGGCCTGGCACACACGCTGGCAGGCAGGCAACTGCAATTAGATTACACTAGCAGACTGATGTTTCACAGTCAAAAAAGTTTTTTGTTTTTAAATTTACACTACTGTTACACTAGATATGAGTGGTGTGGCACTGGGCAAGAGGGTCTGGTACACACGCTGGCAGGCAGGCAACTGCAATTAGATTACACTAGCAGACTGATGTTTCACAGTCAAAAAAAGTTTTTTTTTTTTTAATTTACACTACTGTTAAACCAGATATGAGTGGTGTGGCACTGGGCAAGTGGGCCTGGCACACACGCTGGCAGGCAGGCAACTGCAATTAGATTACACTAGCACACTGATGTTTCACAATCAAAATTTATTTTTTTTTTTTTAAATTTATACTATTGTTACACCAGCTATGAGTGGTGGCACTGGGCAAGTGGGCCTGGCACACACGCTGGCAGGCAGGCAACTGCAATTAGATTACACTAGCAGACTGGTGTTTCACAGTCAAAAAAGTTTGTTTTTTAAATTTACACTACTGTTACACCAGATATGAGTGGTGTGGCACTGGGCAAGTGGGTCTGGTACACACGCTGGCAGGCAGGCAACTGCAATTAGATTACACTAGCAGACTAATGTTTCACAGTCAAAAAAGTTTTTTTTTTTTTTTTAATTTACACTACTGTTACACCAGATATGAGTGGTAGCACTGGGCAAGTGGGCCTGGCACACACGCTTTCAGGCAGGCAACTGCAATTAGATTACACTAGCAGACTGATGTTTCACAGTCAAAAAAAGTTGTTTTTTTTTAATTTACACTACTGTTAAACCAGATATGAGTGGTGTGGCACTGGGCAAGTGGGCCTGACACACACGCTGGCAGGCAGGCAACTGCAATTAGATTACACTAGCAGACTGATGTTTCACAGTCAAAAAAGTTTTTTTTTTTTTTTTAATTTACACTACTGTTACACCAGATATGAGTGGGGGCACTGGGCAAGTGGGCACAGTATACGTTGTGAGCCTGGCACACATGCTGGCAGGCAACTGAAATTAGATTACACTAGCAGACTGATGTTTCACAGTCGAAAAAGTTTTTTTTTTTTTAAATTTACACTACTGTTACACCACATATGAGTGGTGGCACTGGGCAAGTGGGCCTGGCACACACGCTTTCAGGCAGGCAACTGCAATTAGATTACACTAGCAGACTGATGTTTCAAAGTCAAAAAAGTTTTTTGTTTTTTTTAAATTTACACTACTGTTACACCAGATATGAGTGGTGGCACTGGGCAAGTGGGCCTGACACACAGGCTGGCAGGCAGGCAACTGCAATTAGATTACACTACCAGACTGATGTTTCACAGTCAAATTTTTTTTTTTTTTTTTAAATTTACACTACTGTTACACCAGATATGAGTGGTGGCACTGGGCAAGTGGGCCTGGCACACACGCTTTCAGGCAGGCAACTTCAATTAGATTACACTAGCAGACTGATGTTTCACAGTCAAAAACGTTTTTTGTTTTTTTTAAATTTACACTACTGTTACACCATATATGAGTGGTGGCACTGGGCAAGTGGGCCTGACACACACGCTGGCAGGCAGGCAACTGCAATTAGATTACACAAGCAGACTGATGTTTCACAGTCAAAAAAGTTTTTTGTTTTTAAATTTACACTACTGTTACACCAGATATGAGTGGTGTGGCACTGGGCAAGTGGGTCTGGCACACACGCTGGCAGGCAGGCAACTGCAATTAGATTACACTAGCAGACTGATGTTTCACAGTCAAAAAACTTTTTTTTTTTTAATTTACACTACTGTTACACCAGATATGAGTGGGGGCACTGGGCAAGTGGGCACAGCATACGTTGTGAGTCTGGCACACATGCTGGCAGGCAACTGAAATTAGATTACACTAGCAGACTGATGTTTCGCAGTCGAAAAAGTTTTTTTTTTTTTAAATTTACACTACTGTTACACCAGATATGAGTGGTGGCACTGGGCAAGTGGGCCTGGCACACACGCTTTCAGGCAGGCAACTGCAATTAGATTACACTAGCAGACTGATGTTTCAAAGTCAAAAAAGTTTTTTGTTTTTAAATTTACAATACTTTTACACCAGATATGAGTGGTGGCACTGGGCAAGTGGGTCTGGCACACACGCTGGCAGGCAGGCAACTGCATTTAGATTACACTAGCAGACTGATGTTTCACAGTCAAAAAAGTTTTTTTTTTAATTTACACTACTGTTACACCAGATGTGAGTGGGGGCACTGGGCAAGTGGGCACAGTATACACTGTGAGCCTGGCACACACGCTGGCAGACTGATGTTTCACAGTCAAAAAAGTTTTTTTTTTTTTAAATTTACACTACTGTTACACCAGATATGAGTGGTGGCACTGGGCAAGTGGGCCTGGCACACACTCTGGCAGGCAGGCAACTGCAATTAGATTACACAAGCAGACTGATGTTTCACAGTCAAAAAAGTTTTTTTAAAAATTTACACTACTGTTACACCAGATATGAGTGGGGGCACTGGGCAAGTGGGCCTGGCACACACTCTGGCAGGCAGGCAACTGCAATTAGATTACACTAGCAGACTGAAGTTTCACAGTCAAAAACGTTTTTTGTTTTTTTTTAAATTTACACTACTGTTACACCAGATATGAGTGGTGGCACTGGGCAAGTGGGCCTGGCACACACGCTGGCAGGGAGGCAACTGCAATTAGATTACACAAGCAGACTGATGTTTCACAGTCAAAAACATTTTTTGTTTTTTTTAAATTTACACTACTGTTACACCAGATATGAGTGGTGGCACTGGGCAAGTGGGCCTGGCACACACGCTGGCAGGCAGGCAACTGCAATTAGATTACACTAGCAGACTGATGTTTCACAGTCAATTTTTTTTATTTAATTTACACTACTGTTACACCAGCTATGAGTGGTGGCACTGGGCAAGTGGGCCTGGCACACACGCTAGCAGGCAGGCAACTGCAATTAGATTACACTAGCAGATTTATGTTTCAAAGTCAAAAAAATTTTTTTTTTTAAATTTACACTACTGTTACACCAGATATGAGTGGTGGCACTGGGCAAGTGGGCCTGGCACACACGCTGGCAGGCAGGCAACTGCAATTAGATTACACTAGCAGACTGATGTTTCACAGTCAAAAAAGTTTTTTTTTTTAAATTTACACTACTGTTACACCAGATATGAGTGGGGTCACTTGGCAAGTGGGCACAGTATACGTTGTGAGCCTGGCACACACGCTGGCAGGCAACTGAAATTAGATTACACTAGAAGACTGATGTTTCGCAGTCGAAAAAGTTTTTTTTTTTTTTTAAATTTACACTACTGTTACACCAGATATGAGTGGTGGCACTGGGCAAGTGGGCCTGGCACACACGCTGGCAGGCAGGCAACTGCAATTAGATTACACTAGCAGACTGATGTTTCAAAGTCAAAAAAGTTTTTTGTTTTTAAATTTACAATACTTTTACACCAGATATGAGTGGTGACACTGGGCAAGTGGGTCTGGCACGCATGCTGGCAGGCAGGCAGGCAACTGCATTTAGATTACACTAGCAGACTGATGTTTCACAGTCAAAAAAGTTTTTTTTTTAATTTACACTACTGTTACACCAGATATGAGTGGTGGCACTGGGCAAGTGGGCCTGGCACACACTCTGGCAGGCAGGCAGGCAGGCAACTGCAATTAGATTACACAAGCAGACTGATGTTTCACAGTCAAAAACGTTTTTGTTTTTTAAATTTAAACTACTGTTACACCAGATATGAGTGGTGGCACTGGGCAAGTGGGCCTGGCACACACGCTGGCAGGCAGGCAACTGCAATTAGATTACACAAGCAGACTGATGTTTCACAGTCAAATTTTTTTATTTTTTTTTAAATTTGCACTACTGTTACACCAGATATGAGTGGGGGCACTGGGCAAGTGGGCCTGGCACACATTCTGGCAGGCAGGCAGGCGACTGCAATAAGATTACACTAGCAGACTGATGTTTCACAGTCAAAAAAGTTTTTTTTTTTAAATTTACACTACTGTTACACCAGATATGAGTGGTGTGGCACTGGGCAAGTGGGTCTGGCACACACACTGGCAGGCAGGCAACTGCAATTAGATCACACTAGCAGACTGATGTTTCACAGTCAAAAAAGTTTTTTTTTTTTTAATTTACACTACTGTTACACCAGATATGAGTGGTGTGGCACTGGGCAAGTGGGCCTGGCACACACGCTGGCTGGCAGGCAGGCAACTGCAATTAGATTACACTAGCAGACTGATGTTTCACATTCAAAAAAATGTTTTTTTAAATTTAAACTACTGTTACACCAGCTATGAGTGGTGGCACTGGGCAAGTGGGCCTGGCACACACGCTGGCAGGCAGGCAACTGCAATTAGATTACACTAGCAGACTGATGTTTCACAGTCAAAAAAGTTTTTTGTTTTTAAATTTACACTACTGTTACACTAGATATGAGTGGTGTGGCACTGGGCAAGAGGGTCTGGTACACACGCTGGCAGGCAGGCAACTGCAATTAGATTACACTAGCAGACTGATGTTTCACAGTCAAAAAAAGTAGTTTTTTTTTAATTTACACTACTGTTAAACCAGATATGAGTGGTGTGGCACTGGGCAAGTGGGCCTGGCACACACGCTGGCAGGCAGGCAACTGCAATTAGATTACACTAGCAGACTGATGTTTCACAATCAAAAAAGTTTTTGTTTTTTTTAAATTTATACTATTGTTACACCAGCTATGAGTGGTGGCACTGGGCAAGTGGGCCTGGCACACACGCTGGCAGGCAGGCAACTGCAATTAGATTACACTAGCAGACTGGTGTTTCACAGTCAAAAAAGTTTGTTTTTTAAATTTACACTACTGTTACACCAGATATGAGTGGTGTGGCACTGGGCAAGTGGGTCTGGTACACACGCTGGCAGGCAGGCAACTGCAATTAGATTACACTAGCAGACTGATGTTTCACAGTCAAAAAAGTTTTTTTTTTTTTTTTAATTTACACTACTGTTACACCAGATATGAGTGGGGGCACTGGGCAAGTGGGCACAGTATACGTTGTGAGCCTGGCACACATGCTGGCAGGCAACTGAAATTAGATTACACTAGCAGACTGATGTTTCGCAGTCGAAAACGTTTTTTTTTTTTTAAATTTACACTACTGTTACACCACATATGAGTGGTGGCACTGGGCAAGTGGGCCTGGCACACACGCTTTCAGGCAGGCAACTGCAATTAGATTACACTAGCAGACTGATGTTTCAAAGTCAAAAAAGTTTTTTGTTTTTTTTAAATTTACACTACTGTTACACCAGATATGAGTGGTGGCACTGGGCAAGTGGGCCTGACACACAGGCTGGCAGGCAGGCAACTGCAATTAGATTACACTAGCAGACTGATGTTTCACAGTCGAAATTTTTTTTTTTTTTTTAAATTTACACTACTGTTACACCAGATATGAGTGGTGGCACTGGGCAAGTGGGCCTGGCACACACGCTTTCAGGCAGGCAACTGCAATTAGATTACACTAGCAGACTGATGTTTCACAGTCAAAAACGTTTTTTGTTTTTTTTAAATTTACACTACTGTTACACCAGATATGAGTGGTGGCACTGGGCAAGTGGGCCTGACACACACGCTGGCAGGCAGGCAACTGCAATTAGATTACACAAGCAGACTGATGTTTCACAGTCAAAAAAGTTTTTTGTTTTTAAATTTACACTACTGTTACACCAGATATGAGTGGTGTGGCACTGGGCAAGTGGGTCTGGCACACACGCTGGCAGGCAGGCAACTGCAATTAGATTACACTAGCAGACTGATGTTTCACAGTCAAAAAACTTTTTTTTTTTTAATTTACACTACTGTTACACCAGATATGAGTGGGGGCACTGGGCAAGTGGGCACAGTATACGTTGTGAGTCTGGCACACATGCTGGCAGGCAACTGAAATTAGATTACACTAGCAGACTGATGTTTCGCAGTCGAAAAAGTTTTTTTTTTTTTAAATTTACACTACTGTTACACCAGATATGAGTGGTGGCACTGGGCAAGTGGGCCTGGCACACACGCTTTCAGGCAGGCAACTGCAATTAGATTACACTAGCAGACTGATGTTTCAAAGTCAAAAAAGTTTTTTGTTTTTAAATTTACAATACTTTTACACCAGATATGAGTGGTGGCACTGGGCAAGTGGGTCTGGCACACACGCTGGCAGGCAGGCAACTGCATTTAGATTACACTAGCAGACTGATGTTTCACAGTCAAAAAAGTTTTTTTTTTAATTTACACTACTGTTACACCAGATGTGAGTGGGGGCACTGGGCAAGTGGGCACAGTATACACTGTGAGCCTGGCACACACGCTGGCAGACTGATGTTTCACAGTCAAAAAAGTTTTTTTTTTTTAAATTTACACTACTGTTACACCAGATATGAGTGGTGGCACTGGGCAAGTGGGCCTGGCACACACTCTGGCAGGCAGGCAACTGCAATTAGATTACACAAGCAGACTGATGTTTCACAGTCAAAAAAGTTTTTTTAAAAATTTACACTACTGTTACACCAGATATGAGTGGGGGCACTGGGCAAGTGGGCCTGGCACACACTCTGGCAGGCAGGCAACTGCAATTAGATTACACTAGCAGACTGAAGTTTCACAGTCAAAAACGTTTTTTGTTTTTTTTTAAATTTACACTACTGTTACACCAGATATGAGTGGTGGCACTGGGCAAGTGGGCCTGGCACACACGCTGGCAGGGAGGCAACTGCAATTAGATTACACAAGCAGACTGATGTTTCACAGTCAAAAACATTTTTTGTTTTTTTTAAATTTACACTACTGTTACACCAGATATGAGTGGTGGCACTGGGCAAGTGGGCCTGGCACACACGCTGGCAGGCAGGCAACTGCAATTAGATTACACTAGCAGACTGATGTTTCACAGTCAATTTTTTTTATTTAATTTACACTACTGTTACACCAGCTATGAGTGGTGGCACTGGGCAAGTGGGCCTGGCACACACGCTAGCAGGCAGGCAACTGCAATTAGATTACACTAGCAGATTTATGTTTCAAAGTCAAAAAATTTTTTTTTTTTAAATTTACACTACTGTTACACCAGATATGAGTGGTGGCACTGGGCAAGTGGGCCTGGCACACACGATGGCAGGCAGGCAACTGCAATTAGATTACACTAGCAGACTGATGTTTCACAGTCAAAAAAGTTTTTTTTTTTTAAATTTACACTACTGTTACACCAGATATGAGTGGGGGCACTTGGCAAGTGGGCACAGTATACGTTGTGAGCCTGGCACACACGCTGGCAGGCAACTGAAATTAGATTACACTAGCAGACTGATGTTTCGCAGTCGAAAAAGTTTTTTTTTTTTTTTAAATTTACACTACTGTTACACCAGATATGAGTGGTGGCACTGGGCAAGTGGGCCTGGCACACACGCTGGCAGGCAGGCAACTGCAATTAGATTACACTAGCAGACTGATGTTTCAAAGTCAAAAAAGTTTTTTGTTTTTAAATTTACAATACTTTTACACCAGATATGAGTGGTGACACTGGGCAAGTGGGTCTGGCACGCATGCTGGCAGGCAGGCAGGCAACTGCATTTAGATTACACTAGCAGACTGATGTTTCACAGTCAAAAAAGTTTTTTTTTTTAATTTACACTTCTGTTACACCAGATATGAGTGGTGGCACTGGGCAAGTGGGCCTGGCACACACTCTGGCAGGCAGGCAGGCAGGCAACTGCAATTAGATTACACAAGCAGACTGATGTTTCACAGTCAAAAACGTTTTTGTTTTTTAAATTTAAACTACTGTTACACCAGATATGAGTGGTGGCACTGGGCAAGTGGGCCTGGCACACACGCTGGCAGGCAGGCAACTGCAATTAGATTACACTAGCAGACTGATGTTTCACAGTCAAATTTTTTTTTTTTTTTTTAAATTTGCACTACTGTTACACCAGATATGAGTGGGGGCACTGGGCAAGTGGGCCTGGCACACATTCTGGCAGGCAGGCAGGCGACTGCAATAAGATTACACTAGCAGACTGATGTTTCACAGTCAAAAAAGTTTTTTTTTTTAAATTTACACTACTGTTACACCAGATATGAGTGGTGTGGCACTGGGCAAGTGGGTCTGGCACACACACTGGCAGGCAGGCAACTGCAATTAGATCACACTAGCAGACTGATGTTTCACAGTCAAAAAAGTTTTTTTTTTTAAATTTACACTACTGTTACACCAGATATGAGTGGTGTGGCACTGGGCAAGTGGGCCTGCACACACGCTGGCAGGCAGGCAGGCAACTGCAATTAGATTACACTAGCAGACTGATGTTTCACATTCAAAAAAATGTTTTTTTAAATTTAAACTACTGTTACACCAGCTATGAGTGGTGGCACTGGGCAAGTGGGCCTGGCACACACGCTGGCAGGCAGGCAAGCAACTGCAATTAGATTACACAAGCAGACTGATGTTTCACAGTCAAAAAAGTTTTTTTTTTTTAAATTTACACTACTGTTACACCAGATGTGAGTGGGGGCACTGGGCAAGTGGGCACAGTATACGCTGTGAGCCTGGCACACACGCTGGCAGACTGATGTTTCACAGTCAAAAATATTTTATTTTTTTAAAATTTACAATACTGTTACACCAGATATGAGTGGTGGCACTGGGCAAGTGGGCCTGGCACACACTCTGGCAGGCAGGCAACTGCAATTAGATTACACAAACAGACTGATGTTTCACAGACAAAAAAGTTTTTTTTTTTAAAATTTACACTACTGTTACACCAGATATGAGTGGGGGCACTGGGCAAGTGGGCCTGGCACACACTCTGGCAGGCAGGCAGGCAGGCAACTGCAATTAGATTACACTAGCAGACTGATGTTTCCCAGTCAAAAACGTTTTTTTAAAAAAAAATTTACACTACTGTTACACCAGATATGAGTGGTGTGGCACTGGGCAAGTGGGTCTGGCACACACGCTGGCAGGCAGGCAACTGCAATTAGATTACACTAGCAGACTGATGTTTCACAGTCAAAAAAGTTTTTTTTTTTTTTAATTTACACTACTGTTACACCAGATATGAGTGGTGGCACTGGGCAAGTGGGCCTGGCACACACGCTGGCAGGCAGGCAACTGCAATTAGATTACACAAGCAGACTGATGTTTCACAGTCAAAAAAGTTTTTTGTTTTTAAATTTGCACTACTGGTACACCAGATATGAGTGGGGGCACTGGGCAAGTGGGCCTGGCACACATTCTGGCAGGCAGGCAGGCGACTGCAATAAGATTACACTAGCAGACTGATGTTTCACAGTCAAAAAAGTTATTTTTTTTAAATTTACACTACTGTTACACCAGATATGAGTGGTGTGGCACTGGGCAAGTGGGTCTGGCACACACACTGGCAGGCAGGCAACTGCAATTAGATCACACTAGCAGACTGATGTTTCACAGTCAAAAAAGTTTTTTTTTTTTTAATTTACACTACTGTTACACCAGATATGAGTTGGGGCACTGGGCAAGTGGGCACAGTATACGTTGTGAGCCTGGCACACATGCTGGCAGGCAACTGAAATTAGATTACACTAGCAGACTGATGTTTCGCAGTCGAAAAAGTTTTTATTTTTTTAAATTTACACTACTGTTACACCAGATATGAGTGGTGGCACTGGGCAAGTGGGCCTGGCACACACGCTGGCAGGCAGGCAGGCAACTGCAATTAGATTACACTACCAGACTGATGTTTCAAAGTCAAAAAAGTTTTTTGTTTTTAAATTTACACTACTTTTACACCAGATATGAGTGGTGACACTGGGCAAGTGGGTCTGGCACACACGCTGGCAGGCAGGCAAGCAACTGCAATTAGATTACACAAGCAGACTGATGTTTCACAGTCAAAAAAGTTTTTTTTTTTTAATTTACACTACTGATACACCAGATGTGAGTGGGAGCACTGGGCAAGTGGGCACAGTATACGCTGTGAGCCTGGCACACACGCTGGCAGACTGATGTTTCACAGTCAAAAATATTTTATTTTTTTTAAATTTACAATACTGTTACACCAGATATGAGTGGTGGCACTGGGCAAGTGGGCCTGGCACACACTCTGGCAGGCAGGCAACTGCAATTAGATTACACTAGCACACTGATGTTTCACAGACAAAAAAGTTTTTTTTTTTTTTAAATTTACACTACTGTTACACCAGATATGAGTGGGGGCACTGGGCAAGTGGGCCTGGCACACACTCTGGCAGGCAGGCAGGCAGGCAGGCAGGCAACTGCAATTAGATTACACTAGCAGACTGATGTTTCCCAGTCAAAAACGTTTTTTTTTAAAAAAAATTTACACTACTGTTACACCAGATATGAGTGGTGTGGCACTGGGCAAGTGGGTCTGGCACACACGCTGGCAGGCAGGCAACTGCAATTAGATTACACTAGCAGACTGATGTTTCACAGTCAAAAAAGTTTTTTTTTTTTTAAATTTACACTACTGTTACACCAGATATGAGTGGTGGCACTGGGCAAGTGGGCCTGGCACACACGCTGGCAGGCAGGCAACTGCAATTAGATTACACAAGCAGACTGATGTTTCACAGTCAAAAAAGTTTTTTGTTTTTAAATTTGCACTACTGTTACACCAGATATGAGTGGGGGCACTGGGCAAGTGGGCCTGGCACACATTCTGGCAGGCAGGCAGGCGACTGCAATAAGATTACACTAGCAGACTGATGTTTCACAGTCAAAAAAGTTTTTTTTTTTAAATTTACACTACTGTTACACCAGATATGAGTGGTGTGGCACTGGGCAAGTGGGTCTGGCACACACACTGGCAGGCAGGCAACTGCAATTAGATCACACTAGCAGACTGATGTTTCACAGTCAAAAAAGTTTTTTTTTTTTTAATTTACACTACTGTTACACCAGATATGAGTGGTGTGGCACTGGGCAAGTGGGCCTGGCACACACGCTGGCAGGCAGGCAGGCAACTGCAATTAGATTACACTAGCAGACTGATGTTTCACATTCAAAAAAATGTTTTTTTAAATTTAAACTACTGTTACAACAGCTATGAGTGGTGGCACTGGGCAAGTGGGCCTGGCACACACGCTGGCAGGCAGGCAACTGCAATTAGATTACACTAGCAGACTGATGTTTCACAGTCAAAAAAGTTTTTTGTTTTTAAATTTACACTACTGTTACACTAGATATGAGTGGTGTGGCACTGGGCAAGAGGGTCTGGTACACACGCTGGCAGGCAGGCAACTGCAATTAGATTACACTAGCAGACTGATGTTTCACAGTCAAAAAAAGTTGTTTTTTTTTAATTTACACTACTGTTAAACCAGATATGAGTGGTGTGGCACTGGGCAAGTGGGCCTGGCACACACCCTGGCAGGCAGGCAACTGCAATTAGATTACACTAGCACACTGATGTTTCACAATCAAAAAAGTTTTTTTTTTTTTAAATTTATACTATTGTTACACCAGCTATGAGTGGTGGCACTGGGCAAGTGGGCCTGGCACACACGCTGGCAGGCAGGCAACTGCAATTAGATTACACTAGCAGACTGGTGTTTCACAGTCAAAAAAGTTTGTTTTTTAAATTTACACTACTGTTACACCAGATATGAGTGGTGTGGCACTGGGCAAGTGGGTCTGGTACACACGCTGGCAGGCAGGCAACTGCAATTAGATTACACTAGCAGACTGATGTTTCACAGTCAAAAAAGTTTTTTGTTTTTTTTTAATTTACACTACTGTTACACCAGATATGAGTGGGGGCACTGGGCAAGTGGGCACAGTATACGTTGTGAGCCTGGCACACATGCTGGCAGGCAACTGAAATTAGATTACACTAGCAGACTGATGTTTCGCAGTCGAAAAAGTTTTTTTTTTTTTTAAATTTACACTACTGTTACACCACATATGAGTGGTGGCACTGGGCAAGTGGGCCTGGCACACACGCTTTCAGGCAGGCAACTGCAATTAGATTACACTAGCAGACTGATGTTTCACAGTCAAAAACGTTTTTTGTTTTTTTTAAATTTACACTACTGTTACACCAGATATGAGTGGTGGCACTGGGCAAGTGGGCCTGACACACACGCTGGCAGGCAGGCAACTGCAATTAGATTACACAAGCAGACTGATGTTTCACAGTCAAAAAAGTTTTTTGTTTTTAAATTTACACTACTGTTACACCAGATATGAGTGGTGTGGCACTGGGCAAGTGGGTCTGGCACACACGCTGGCAGGCAGGCAACTGCAATTAGATTACACTAGCAGACTGATGTTTCACAGTCAAAAAACTTTTTTTTTTTTAATTTACACTACTGTTACACCAGATATGAGTGGGGGCACTGGGCAAGTGGGCACAGTATACGTTGTGAGTCTGGCACACATGCTGGCAGGCAACTGAAATTAGATTACACTAGCAGACTGATGTTTCGCAGTCGAAAAAGTTTTTTTTTTTTTAAATTTACACTACTGTTACACCAGATATGAGTGGTGGCACTGGGCAAGTGGGCCTGGCACACACGCTTTCAGGCAGGCAACTGCAATTAGATTACACTAGCAGACTGATGTTTCAAAGTCAAAAAAGTTTTTTGTTTTTAAATTTACAATACTTTTACACCAGATATGAGTGGTGGCACTGGGCAAGTGGGTCTGGCACACACGCTGGCAGGCAGGCAACTGCATTTAGATTACACTAGCAGACTGATGTTTCACAGTCAAAAAAGTTTTTTTTTTAATTTACACTACTGTTACACCAGATGTGAGTGGGGGCACTGGGCAAGTGGGCACAGTATACACTGTGAGCCTGGCACACACGCTGGCAGACTGATGTTTCACAGTCAAAAAAGTTTTTTTTTTTTAAATTTACACTACTGTTACACCAGATATGAGTGGTGGCACTGGGCAAGTGGGCCTGGCACACACTCTGGCAGGCAGGCAACTGCAATTAGATTACACAAGCAGACTGATGTTTCACAGTCAAAAAAGTTTTTTTAAAAATTTACACTACTGTTACACCAGATATGAGTGGGGGCACTGGGCAAGTGGGCCTGGCACACACTCTGGCAGGCAGGCAACTGCAATTAGATTACACTAGCAGACTGAAGTTTCACAGTCAAAAACGTTTTTTGTTTTTTTTTAAATTTACACTACTGTTACACCAGATATGAGTGGTGGCACTGGGCAAGTGGGCCTGGCACACACGCTGGCAGGGAGGCAACTGCAATTAGATTACACAAGCAGACTGATGTTTCACAGTCAAAAACGTTTTTTGTTTTTTTTAAATTTACACTACTGTTACACCAGATATGAGTGGTGGCACTGGGCAAGTGGGCCTGGCACACACGCTGGCAGGCAGGCAACTGCAATTAGATTACACTAGCAGACTGATGTTTCACAGTCAATTTTTTTTATTTAATTTACACTACTGTTACACCAGCTATGAGTGGTGGCACTGGGCAAGTGGGCCTGGCACACACGCTAGCAGGCAGGCAACTGCAATTAGATTACACTAGCAGATTTATGTTTCAAAGTCAAATTTTTTTTTTTTTTAAAATTTACACTACTGTTACACCAGATATGAGTGGTGGCACTGGGCAAGTGGGCCTGGCACACACGCTGGCAGGCAGGCAACTGCAATTAGATTACACTAGCAGACTGATGTTTCACAGTCAAAAAAGTTTTTTTTTTTAAATTTACACTACTGTTACACCAGATATGAGTGGGGGCACTTGGCAAGTGGGCACAGTATACGTTGTGAGCCTGGCACACACGCTGGCAGGCAACTGAAATTAGATTACACTAGCAGACTGATGTTTCGCAGTCGAAAAAGTTTTTTTTTTTTTTTAAATTTACACTACTGTTACACCAGATATGAGTGGTGGCACTGGGCAAGTGGGCCTGGCACACACGCTGGCAGGCAGGCAACTGCAATTAGATTACACTAGCAGACTGATGTTTCAAAGTCAAAAAAGTTTTTTGTTTTTAAATTTACAATACTTTTACACCAGATATGAGTGGTGACACTGGGCAAGTGGGTCTGGCACGCATGCTGGCAGGCAGGCAGGCAACTGCATTTAGATTACACTAGCAGACTGATGTTTCACAGTCAAAAAAGTTTTTTTTTTAATTTACACTACTGTTACACCAGATATGAGTGGTGGCACTGGGCAAGTGGGCCTGGCACACACTCTGGCAGGCAGGCAGGCAACTGCAATTAGATTACACAAGCAGACTGATGTTTCACAGTCAAAAACGTTTTTGTTTTTTAAATTTAAACTACTGTTACACCAGATATGAGTGGTGGCACTGGGCAAGTGGGCCTGGCACACACGCTGGCAGGCAGGCAACTGCAATTAGATTACACAAGCAGACTGATGTTTCACAGTCAAAAAAGTTTTTTTTTTTTTAATTTACCCTACTGTTACACCAGATATGAGTGGTGTGGCACTGGGCAAGTGGGCCTGGCACACACGCTGGCAGGCAGGCAGGCAACTGCAATTAGATTACACAAGCAGACTGATGTTTCACATTCAAAAAAATGTTTTTTTAAATTTAAACTACTGTTACACCAGCTATGAGTGGTGGCACTGGGCAAGTGGGCCTGGCACACACGCTGGCAGGCAGGCAACTGCAATTAGATTACACTAGCAGACTGATGTTTCACAGTCAAAAAAGTTTTTTTTTTTTTTTAATTTACACTAATGTTACACCACATATGAGTGGTGGCACTGGGCAAGTGGGCCTGGCACACACGCTTTCAGGCAGGCAACTGCAATTAGATTACACTAGCAGACTGATGTTTCACAGTCGAAAAAGTTTTTTTTTTTTTAAATTTACACTACTGTTACACCACATATGAGTGGTGGCACTGGGCAAGTGGGCCTGGCACACACGCTTTCAGGCAGGCAACTGCAATTAGATTACACTAGCAGACTGATGTTTCAAAGTCAAAAAAGTTTTTTGTTTTTTTTTAAATTTACACTACTGTTACACCAGATATGAGTGGTGGCACTGGGCAAGTGGGCCTGACACACAGGCTGGCAGGCAGGCAACTGCAATTAGATTACACTAGCAGACTGATGTTTCACAGTCGAAATTTTTTTTTTTTTTTTAAATTTACACTACTGTTACACCAGATATGAGTGGTGGCACTGGGCAAGTGGGCCTGGCACACACGCTTTCAGGCAGGCAACTGCAATTAGATTACACTAGCAGACTGATGTTTCACAGTCAAAAACGTTTTTTGTTTTTTTTAAATTTACACTACTGTTACACCAGATATGAGTGGTGGCATCACTAGCAGACTGATGTTTCAAAGTCAAAAAAGTTTTTTGTTTTTAAATTTACAATACTTTTACACCAGATATGAGTGGTGGCACTGGGCAAGTGGGTCTGGCACACACGCTGGCAGGCAGGCAACTGCATTTAGATTACACTAGCAGACTGATGTTTCACAGTCAAAAAAGTTTTTTTTTTAATTTACACTACTGTTACACCAGATGTGAGTGGGGGCACTGGGCAAGTGGGCACAGTATACACTGTGAGCCTGGCACACACGCTGGCAGACTAATGTTTCACAGTCAAAAAAGTTTTTTTTTTTTAAATTTACACTACTGTTACACCAGATATGAGTGGTGGCACTGGGCAAGTGGGCCTGGCACACACTCTGGCAGGCAGGCAACTGCATTTAGAATACACAAGCAGACTGATGTTTCACAGTCAAAAAAGTTTTTTTAAAAATTTACACTACTGTTACACCAGATATGAGTGGGGGCACTGGGCAAGTGGGCCTGGCACACACTCTGGCAGGCAGGCAACTGCAATTAGATTACACTAGCAGACTGAAGTTTCACAGTCAAAAACGTTTTTTGTTTTTTTTTAAATTTACACTACTGTTACACCAGATATGAGTGGTGGCACTGGGCAAGTGGGCCTGGCACACACGCTGGCAGGGAGGCAACTGCAATTAGATTACACAAGCAGACTGATGTTTCACAGTCAAAAACGTTTTTGTTTTTTTTAAATTTACACTACTGTTACACCAGATATGAGTGGTGGCACTGGGCAAGTGGGCCTGGCACACACGCTGGCAGGCAGGCAACTGCAATTAGATTACACTAGCAGACTGATGTTTCACAGTCAATTTTTTTTATTTAATTTACACTACTGTTACACCAGCTATGAGTGGTGGCACTGGGCAAGTGGGCCTGGCACACACGCTAGCAGGCAGGCAACTGCAATTAGATTACACTAGCAGATTTATGTTTCAAAGTCAAAAAAGTTTTTTTTTTTAAATTTACACTACTGTTACACCAGATATGAGTGGTGGCACTGGGCAAGTGGGCCTGGCACACACGCTGGCAGGCAGGCAACTGCAATTAGATTACACTAGCAGACTGATGTTTCACAGTCAAAAAAGTTTTTTTTTTTTAAATTTACACTACTGTTACACCAGATATGAGTGGGGGCACTTGGCAAGTGGGCACAGTATACGTTGTGAGCCTGGCACACACGCTGGCAGGCAACTGAAATTAGATTACACTAGCAGACTGATGTTTCGCAGTCGAAAAAGTTTTTTTTTTTTTTAAATTTACACTACTGTTACACCAGATATGAGTGGTGGCACTGGGCAAGTGGGCCTGGCACACACGCTGGCAGGCAGGCAACTGCAATTAGATTACACTAGCAGACTGATGTTTCAAAGTCAAAAAAGTTTTTTGTTTTTAAATTTACAATACTTTTACACCAGATATGAGTGGTGGCACTGGGCAAGTGGGTCTGGCACGCATGCTGGCAGGCAGGCAGTCAACTGCATTTAGATTACACTAGCAGACTGATGTTTCACAGTCAAAAAAGTTTTTTTTTAATTTACACTACTGTTACACCAGATATGAGTGGTGGCACTGGGCAAGTGGGCCTGGCACACACTCTGGCAGGCAGGCAGGCAGGCAACTGCAATTAGATTACACAAGCAGACTGATGTTTCACAGTCAAAAACGTTTTTGTTTTTTAAATTTACACTACTGTAACACCAGATATGAGTGGTGGCACTGGGAAAGTGGGCCTGGCTCACACGCTGGCAGGCAGGCAACTGCAATTAGATTACACAAGCAGACTGATGTTTCACAGTCAAAAAAGTTTTTTTTTTTAAATTTACACTACTGTTACACCAGATATGAGTGGTGTGGCACTGGGCAAGTGGGTCTGGCACACACACTGGCAGGCAGGCAACTGCAATTAGATTACACTAGCAGACTGATGTTTCACAGTCAATTTTTATTTTTTTTAATTTACACTACTGTTACACCAGATATGAGTGGTGGCACTGGGCAAGTGGGCCTGGCACACACGCTGGCAGGCAGGCAACTGCAATTAGATTACACTAGCAGACTGATGTTTCACAGTCAAAGAAGTTTTTTTTTAAAATTTACACTACTTTTACACCAGATATGAGTGGTGTGGCACTGGGCAAGTGGGTCTGGCACACACGCTGGCAGGCAGGCAACTGCAATTAGATTACACTAGCAGACTGATGTTTCACAGTCAAAAAAGTTTTTTGTTTTTAAATTTACACTACTGTTACACCAGATATGAGTGGTGTGGCACTGGGCAAGTGGGCCTGGCACACACGCTGGCAGGCAGGCAACTGCAATTAGTTTACACAAGCAGACTGATGTTTCACAGTCAAAAAAGTTTTTGTTTTTTTAAATTTACACTACTGTTACACCAGATATGAGTGGTGGCACTGGGCAAGTGGGCCTGGCACACACGCTGGCAGGCAGGCAATTGCAATTAGATTACACAAGCAGACTGATGTTTCACAGTCAAAAAAGTTTTTTGTTTTTAAATTTACACTACTGTTACACCAGATATGAGTGGTGGCACTGGGCAAGTGGGCCTGGCACACACGCTGGCAGGCAGGCAACTGCAATTAGTTTACACAAGCAGACTGATGTTTCACAGTCAAAAAAGTTTTTGTTTTTTTAAATTTACACTACTGTTACACCAGATATGAGTGGTGGCACTGGGCAAGTGGGCCTGGCACACACGCTGGCAGGCAGGCAATTGCAATTAGATTACACAAGCAGACTGATGTTTCACAGTCAAAAAAGTTTTTTGTTTTTAAATTTACACTACTGTTACACCAGATATGAGTGGTGTGGCACTGGGCAAGTGGGTCTGGCACACACGCTGGCAGGCAGGCAACTGCAATTAGATTACACTAGCAGACTGATGTTTCACAGTCAAAAAAAGTTTTTTTTTTTTAATTTACACTACTGTTAAACCAGATATGAGTGGTGTGGCACTGGGCAAGTGGGCCTGGCACACACGCTGGCAGGCAGGCAACTGAAATTAGATTACACTAGCAGACTGATGTTTCACAATCAAAAAAGTTTTTTTTTTTTTTAAATTTATACTATTGTTACACCAGCTATGAGTGGTGGCACTGGGCAAGTGGGCCTGGCACACACGCTGGCAGGCAGGCAACTGCAATTAGATTACACTAGCAGACTGGTGTTTCACAGTCAAAAAAGTTTGTTTTTTAAATTTACACTACTGTTACACCAGATATGAGTGGTGTGGCACTGGGCAAGTGGGTCTGGTACACACGCTGGCAGGCAGGCAACTGCAATTAGATTACACTAGCAGACTGATGTTTCACAGTCAAAAAATTTTTTTTTTTTTTTTTTAATTTACACTACTGTTACACCAGATATGAGTGGGGGCACTGGGCAAGTGGGCACAGTATACGTTGTGAGCCTGGCACACATGCTGGCAGGCAACTGAAATTAGATTACACTAGCAGACTGATGTTTCGCAGTCGAAAAAGTTTTTTTTTTTTTAAATTTACACTACTGTTACACCACATATGAGTGGTGGCACTGGGCAAGTGGGCCTTGCACACACGCTTTCAGGCAGGCAACTGCAATTAGATTACACTAGCAGACTGATGTTTCAAAGTCAAAAAAGTTTTTTGTTTTTTTTAAATTTACACTACTGTTACACCAGATATGAGTGGTGGCACTGGGCAAGTGGGCCTGACACACAGGCTGGCAGGCAGGCAACTGCAATTAGATTACACTAGCAGACTGATGTTTCACAGTCGAAATTTTTTTTTTTTTTTTAAATTTACACTACTGTTACACCAGATATGAGTGGTGGCACTGGGCAAGTGGGCCTGGCACACACGCTTTCAGGCAGGCAACTGCAATTAGATTACACTAGCAGACTGATGTTTCACAGTCAAAAACGTTTTTTGTTTTTTTTAAATTTACACTACTGTTACACCTGATATGAGTGGTGGCACTGGGCAAGTGGGCCTGACACACACGCTGGCAGGCAGGCAACTGCAATTAGATTACACAAGCAGACTGATGTTTCACAGTCAAAAAAGTTTTTTGTTTTTAAATTTACACTACTGTTACACCAGATATGAGTGGTGTGGCACTGGGCAAGTGGGTCTGGCACACACGCTGGCAGGCAGGCAACTGCAATTAGATTACACTAGCAGACTGATGTTTCACAGTCAAAAAACTTTTTTTTTTTTAATTTACACTACTGTTACACCAGATATGAGTGGGGGCACTGGGCAAGTGGGCACAGTATACGTTGTGAGTCTGGCACACATGCTGGCAGGCAACTGAAATTAGATTACACTAGCAGACTGATGTTTCGCAGTCGAAAAAGTTTTTTTTTTTTTAAATTTACACTACTGTTACACCAGATATGAGTGGTGGCACTGGGCAAGTGGGCCTGGCACACACGCTTTCAGGCAGGCAACTGCAATTAGATTACACTAGCAGACTGATGTTTCAAAGTCAAAAAAGTTTTTTGTTTTTAAATTTACAATACTTTTACACCAGATATGAGTGGTGGCACTGGGCAAGTGGGTCTGGCACACACGCTGGCAGGCAGGCAACTGCATTTAGATTACACTAGCAGACTGATGTTTCACAGTCAAAAAAGTTTTTTTTTTAATTTACACTACTGTTACACCAGATGTGAGTGGGGGCACTGGGCAAGTGGGCACAGTATACACTGTGAGCCTGGCACACACGCTGGCAGACTGATGTTTCACAGTCAAAAAAGTTTTTTTTTTTTAAATTTACACTACTGTTACACCAGATATGAGTGGTGGCACTGGGCAAGTGGGCCTGGCACACACTCTGGCAGGCAGGCAACTGCATTTAGATTACACAAGCAGACTGATGTTTCACAGTCAAAAAAGTTTTTTTAAAAATTTACACTACTGTTACACCAGATATGAGTGGTGGCACTGGGCAAGTGGGCCTGGCACACACTCTGGCAGGCAGGCAACTGCAATTAGATTACCCTAGCAGACTGAAGTTTCACAGTCAAAAACGTTTTTTGTTTTTTTTTAAATTTACACTACTGTTACACCAGATATGAGTGGTGGCACTGGGCAAGTGGGCCTGGCACACACGCTGGCAGGGAGGCAACTGCAATTAGATTACACAAGCAGACTGATGTTTCACAGTCAAAAACGTTTTTTGTTTTTTTTAAATTTACACTACTGTTACACCAGATATGAGTGGTGGCACTGGGCAAGTGGGCCTGGCACACACGCTGGCAGGCAGGCAACTGCAATTAGATTACACTAGCAGACTGATGTTTCACAGTCAATTTTTTTTATTTAATTTACACTACTGTTACACCAGCTATGAGTGGTGGCACTGGGCAAGTGGGCCTGGCACACACGCTAGCAGGCAGGCAACTGCAATTAGATTACACTAGCAGATTTATGTTTCAAAGTCAAAAAAGTTTTTTTTTTTAAATTTACACTACTGTTACACCAGATATGAGTGGTGGCACTGGGCAAGTGGGCCTGGCACACACGCTGGCAGGCAGGCAACTGCAATTAGATTACACTAGCAGACTGATGTTTCACAGTCAAAAAAGTTTTTTTTTTTTAAATTTACACTACTGTTACACCAGATATGAGTGGGGGCACTTGGCAAGTGGGCACAGTATACGTTGTGAGCCTGGCACACACGCTGGCAGGCAACTGAAATTAGATTACACTAGCAGACTGATGTTTCGCAGTCGAAAAAGTTTTTTTTTTTTTTAAATTTACACTACTGTTACACCAGATATGAGTTGTGGCACTGGGCAAGTGGGCCTGGCACACACGCTGGCAGGCAGGCAACTGCAATTAGATTACACTAGCAGACTGATGTTTCAAAGTCAAAAAAGTTTTTTGTTTTTAAATTTACAATACTTTTACACCAGATATGAGTGGTGGCACTGGGCAAGTGGGTCTGGCACGCATGCTGGCAGGCAGGCAGGCAACTGCATTTAGATTACACTAGCAGACTGATGTTTCACAGTCAAAAAAGTTTTTTTTTTAATTTACACTACTGTTACACCAGATATGAGTGGTGGCACTGGGCAAGTGGGCCTGGCACACTGGCAGGCAGGCAGGCAGGCAGGCAGGCAACTGCAATTAGATTACACAAGCAGACTGATGTTTCACAGTCAAAACGTTTTTGTTTTTTAAATTTAAACTACTGTTACACCAGATATGAGTGGTGGCACTGGGCAAGTGGGCCTGGCACACACGCTGGCAGGCAGGCAACTGCAATTAGATTACACAAGCAGACTGATGTTTCACAGTCAAAAAAGTTTTTGTTTTTAAATTTACACTACTGTTACACCAGATATGAGTGGTGTGGCACTGGGCAAGTGGGTCTGGCACACACACTGGCAGGCAGGCAACTGCAATTAGATTACACTAGCAGACTGATGTTTCACAGTCAATTTTTATTTTTTTTAATTTACACTACTGTTACACCAGATATGAGTGGTGGCACTGGGCAAGTGGGCCTGGCACACACGCTGGCAGGCAGGCAACTGCAATTAGATTACACTAGCAGACTGATGTTTCACAGTCAAAGAAGTTTTTTTTTTAAATTTACACTACTTTTACACCAGATATGAGTGGTGTGGCACTGGGCAAGTGGGTCTGGCACACACGCTGGCAGGCAGGCAACTGCAATTAGATTACACTAGCAGACTGATGTTTCACAGTCAAAAAAGTTTTTTGTTTTTAAATTTACACTACTGTTACACCAGATATGAGTGGTGTGGCACTGGGCAAGTGGGCCTGGCACACATGCTGGCAGGCAGGCAACTGCAATTAGATTATACTAGCAGACTGATGTTTCACAATTAAAAAAGTTTTTTTTTTTAAATTTACACTACTGTTACACCAGATATGAGTGGTGGCACTGGGCAAGTGGGCCTGGCACACACGCTGGCAGGCAGGCAACTGCAATTAGTTTACACAAGCAGACTGATGTTTCACAGTCAAAAAAGTTTTTGTTTTTTTAAATTTACACTACTGTTACACCAGATATGAGTGGTGGCACTGGGCAAGTGGGCCTGGCACACACGCTGGCAGGCAGGCAATTGCAATTAGATTACACAAGCAGACTGATGTTTCACAGTCAAAAAAGTTTTTTGTTTTTAAATTTACACTACTGTTACACCAGATATGAGTGGTGTGGCACTGGGCAAGTGGGTCTGGCACACACGCTGGCAGGCAGGCAACTGCAATTAGATTACACTAGCAGACTGATGTTTCACAGTCAAAAAAGTTTTTTTTTTTAAATTTACACTACTGTTACACCAGATATGAGTGGTGTGGCACTGGGCAAGTGGGTCTGGCACACACGCTGGCAGGCAGGCAACTGCAATTAGATTACACTAGCAGACTCATGTTTCACAGTCAAAAAAAGTTTTTTTTTTTAATTTACACTACTGTTACACAAGATATGAGTGGTGTGGCACTGGGCAAGTGGGTCTGGCACACATGCTGGCAGGCAGGCAACTGCAATTAGATTACACTAGCAGACTGATGTTTCACAGTCAAAAAAGTTTTTTTTTTTAAATTTACACTACTGTTACACCAGATATGAGTGGTGGCACTGGGCAAGTGGGCCTGGCACACAAGCTGGCAGGCAACTGCAATTAGATTACACAAGCAGACTGATGTTTCACAGTCAAAAAAGTTTTTTGTTTTTAAATTTACACTACTGTTACACCAGATATGAGTGGTGTGGCACTGGGCAAGTGGGTCTGGCACACACGCTGGCAGGCAGGCAACTGCAATTAGATTACACTAGCAGACTGATGTTTCACAGTCAAAAAAGTTTTTTTTTTAAATTTACACTACTGTTACACCAGATATGAGTGGTGTGGCACTGGGCAAGTGGGTCTGGCACACACGCTGGCAGGCAGACAACTGCAATTAGATTACACTAGCAGACTGATGTTTCACAGTCAAAAAAGTTTTTTTTTTTAAATTTACACTACTGTTACACCAGATATGAGTGGTGTGGCACTGGGCAAGTGGGTCTGGTACACATGCTGGCAGGCAGGCATGCAACTGCAATTAGATTACACTAGCAGACTGATGTTTCACAGTCAAATTTTTTTTTTTTTAATTTACACTACTGTTACACCAGCTATGAGTGGTAGCACTGGGCAAGTGGGCCTGGCACACACGCTGGCAGGCAGGCAACTGCAATTAGATTACACTAGCAGACTGATGTTTCACAGTCAAAAAAGTTTTTTTTTAAATTTACACTACTGTTACACCAGATATGAGTGGTGTGGCACTGGGCAAGTGGGTCTGGCACACATGCTGGCAGGCAGGCAACTGCAATTAGATTACACTAGCAGACTGATGTTTCACAATCAAAAAAGTTTTTTTTTTTAATTTACACTACTGTTACACCAGATATGAGTGGTGGCACTGGGCAAGTGGCTTGGCAGGCAGGCAACTGCAATTAGATTATACAGGAAGAAAAAAATGAAAATGATGTTCTAGCCCTAAAAAGGGCTTTTTGGGGTGCTGTGCTTACAGCAGAGATCAGATGGGTCCCTCAGGACTATAGTGGACACTGAATACACTAGCCTAGCTATCAATTTCCCTATTAAATCATCAGCAGCTACACTGTCCCTCCTCTCACTAACAATGCAGCTTCTGGATGAATCTAAAATGGCTGCTGTCCAGGAGCTGGGAGGGTCTGGGAGGGAGGGTCTGCTGCTGATTGGCTGGAATGTGTCTGCAGACTGTGAGATACAGGGTCAAAGTTTACTCAATGATGGCGAATAGGGGGTGGATCGAACATTTAATATGTTCGCCCGCATCGGCGAACGCGAACATGCTATGTGGAACTATTCGCGACATCACTAGTGAAGGTACGATGAGCAGTTTTGGCAGAGGATTGCTGTGCGGCCAGACATGAAGTAGGATGATCGGGACATGGGGATCTGGTTGGAAATGATGATGCCACTTTGCGGGGGGCAGTCCTTTCGGGGCACAGGGGTATGGGGACTGGAGGAGCTGGATCCACGGCGGCAGTGGCACTCAGGAAAGGCCTTTGTTTCCAGTTCAACGATGGCCAGTGCAGATTTGGGGGGTCGTGTAAGTATAAACACAAATGTTCAGGGTATGGTGGTTTCACGGGTTCTCAAAGTGTTTCAAGAGGTGGAGAGGTCCGGCCAAAGCCGGGGACATGGTTACACAGGGATGGTGAGATGGTGCCTTGGTTAAAATGGTACGCTAGGGGGCGGAAGGGCAGGCAGGACGCAGAGCTGTTGTTAACTGGCTTCAGCTCGAGGTTCTGGATACCATTTGAGTTAAAAGGGGGTTTTCGGGCTCATGGGAATTTGAAATTGGCTATGATGTTTCCAGAGGTGGTGAGGGCAAAGCTGGGGAAGGAGATTGCATTGGGTAGGATGGCGGGGCCATTCAAGGAGATTCCGTTGGTTAACTTAAGGGTTTCCCCACTGGGGGTGGTACCTAAGAAGGCGGTTGGTCAGTTTCGGATGATTCACCACTTATCGTATCCCAAAGGGGAGTCGGTGAATGATGGGATTGATCCGGGGGTGGTGGCAGTTCGCTATGCGTCTTTCTACAGAGCGGTGGAGCTCGTGCAGGCAGCGGGGGTGGGATCGCGGATGGCTAAAGTGGATGTTGAGGCAGCCTTTCGGCTCTTGCCAGTGCACCCATGGTGTCACCACCTGCTGGGTTGCTATTTTGAAGGGGCATATTTTGTGGACCTCTGCCTTCCTATGGGCTGCTCGATCTCATGTGCGTATTTTGAGAAATTCAGCTGTTTCGTGGAGTGGATGGTGAGGCAGAAGTCTGGGTTGAACTCGGTTGTCCACTATTTAGATGACTTTTTATTTGTTGGGCCGGAGGGATCCGGGGACTGTGAACATCTGATGGCAGACTTCATGGAGGTGGCGGAACAGTTCAGGATTCCGGTAGCAGCCGAAAAAGCGGAGGGCCTATCCACGTGCTTGAGCTTCTTGGGGATCCAAGTTGACTCCATGCTTATGGAATGTAGTCTACCAGTGGATAAGGTGAAAGATTTGGTGGAAACAATTGAGGAAGCGTTGGGAAGGCGGAAGCTATGGTTGAGGGAGCTGCAGTCGCTGATTGGCAAGTTCAATTTTGCATGTAGAATCATTCCGGTGGGGAGGATTTTTACTAGGAATTTGGCACTGGCAACGGCAGGGGTGCAGGAGCCTTCACACAGGATCCGTTTGGGGGCCGAGCTCAAGGAGGATTTGACGATCTGGAAACAATTTTTGCAGGATTTCAATGGGAGGGCATTGGTGCAGGAGGCCATGGCGGCTGAGGCGGACCTGCATTTGTACACGGACACGGCAGGGGCAGTCGGGTTTGGGGCTTTCTTACAAGGCAAGTGGTGTGTGGGGCAATGGCCTGAGAGGTGGGTGCAGGTAGGATTGACAAAGAACCTGGTGTACCTGGAACTGTTCCCATTGGTGGTGGCTTTGGAGGTATGGCCTCACCTTTTGGCAAATAAGAGGGTAACGTTCCACTCAGATAACATGGGGGTGGTGTTAGCTATTAATCGTTTGTCTGCTTCCTCTTTACCGGTAGTTCATCTGTTACATTTGTTTGTTTTGAAATGCTTTCATTGGAATGTCTTGTTTCATGCTGTGCATGTGCCAGGTAAAGAGAATAATGTGGCTGACGCTATTTCCCATTTGCAGTGGGAGCGTTTTCGGTGTTTGGCTCTGGATGTAGAGGACACAGGAACGTAGTGTCCAGCGTCTTTGTGGGAGAGAGCATTCGTGGCAGGCTGAATATGGTGAGGGGAGCCTTAGCTCCAGGGACCTGGAGGGCATATACGCAGGTATGGGCGATGTGGTTCCAATTTTTACAAAGCTGGGGGAGGTTCCACTCACCGGATGATAGGATAATGGCGTTGTTGGACTGGATGTTGATGTGGCAGTGAAAGGGGATTTCCAGGTCTATGGTGAGAAGAAGGCTGGCAGCCATGTCTTTTCTGTGGCAACTTCTGGGGCTGGAGGATGGGACAAAAAAGTTTTTGGTGAGGCTTGCAGTGAGAGGTTTGTGTAAAGGAAAAAAAGTGCAGGATGGGAGGAGGCCCGTGGTGTTTGCAGTTCTGACAAAAATAGTGAGCAATTTACGGGACATGTGTTCTTCTGATTTTGAGGTGAGGTTGATCAGGCTGGCTTTCGTGATGGCATTTTTCAGGGCTTTCCGGATATCGGAGCTGGTGGGAAAGAATAGACGGGATCAAGGGGGAATTCAGGTGGCAGATGTGGCAGTACGGGATGGGGCTTTGATAATTTGGCTAAAGAAATCCAAAACTGACCAAGTGGGAAGAGGGTGCCAGATAATGTTGAAGACCATGGGAGGGTCATGTTGTCCGGTTCAGGGGTTTCAGGAGTATGCGAAGGTGAGGCCTCAATTCGGGGGTCCGTTGTTTATACATGAAGACGGGTCGTCTCTTTCGCAGTTTCAATTTCAGGAGGTTTTTAAAAGGTGTGTCAGCTTTCAGAGGCATGAGATGGGATCAGTTGTTGGTGAAGGTTGTGGAGTATGCTCGGTTGTTCAAACCTCCTGAGGTACTATTAATACATGTTGGGGGGAATGATGTAGGGTTCATGTCCCAAAAGGATTTAGTGGATGGTATGAAGAGGGATGTAAAGAGGCTGTTGGAACTTTTTCCAGGTATGGTGTTATTTTGGTCGGAGATTGAGGCATCTGGAAGGAAGATCAATAGGATGATGAGTAGTTTCATTAAGAGGTTAGGGGGGCTGTCGTTATGGCATGTGGAGTTTGAGGGTGACTCGGGTAAATGCTTTTTCCTTCGAGATGGAGTTCACTTGAATGAAGTAGGGCTACATTTGTTTAATTTCAATCTAAATGAGGGGGTTACAATGGCCTTGGAGT
This sequence comes from Bombina bombina, assembly GCF_027579735.1. Lineage (NCBI taxonomy): Eukaryota > Metazoa > Chordata > Amphibia > Anura > Bombinatoridae > Bombina > Bombina bombina. Next base: position 28,442,945 of record NC_069502.1, read on the forward strand.
TGGTTGGCGGGGCACGGCGGTAGGCCTTTGCCGGTGGCGGAGTGCTTGCCTAGCAATAGCAGTTAAGGGTACCTCCTGGAGAGGCAGGAGAGAGGTTGGTGGGTAAGGTTTTGGAGAATGGGAAGATGGGACTGCTATGGGCAAGCCTTGTGTGGTTTTAATCATTGTTTGGTAATGGTTAGATTGAATATGTTTATAAATAAAAGCTGCGGCCTTTGTACCCCATATTGGTGTTATGTCTTTATTTGAGCAGGTACCGAGTGGAAGGGTCATGGAGCCCTGGAGGAGTGCCTACTACGTAGGGGCAGGTGACCCTAACGTAGGTCCAGAGAAGAGGATAAGTTAGGAGTGGGATAGGAGGGGCTAGAGGAGGTCTATTTAAAGGAGGGGTGGAGACACAGAAAGAGCGCCAATTTAGTTACAAGGTCCGTGGGGGAAGAAGCTCCCTCCCTCCCTCCCTGTAGTTAGGTGAAGTAAGTCGCAGCAATTGGGCGGAGTGCTTGCCTAGGAATAGCAGTTAAGGGTACCTCCTGGAGAGGCAGGAGAGAGGTTGGTGGGTAAGGTTTTGGAGAATGGGAAGATGGGACTGCTATGGGCAAGCCTTGTGTGGTTTTAATCATTGTTTGGTAATGATTAGTTTGAATATGTTTATAAATAAAAGCTGCTGCCTTTGTACCCCATATTGGTGTTATGTCTTTATTTGAGCAGGTACCGAGTGGAAGGGTCATGGAGCCCTGGAGGAGTGCCTACTACGTAGGGGCAGGTGACCCTAACGTAGGTCCAGAGAAGAGGATAAGTTAGGAGTGGAATAGGAGGGGCTAGAGGAGGTCTATTTAAAGGAGGGGTGGAGACACAGAAAGAGCGCCAATTTAGTTACAAGGTCCATGGGGGAAGAAGGTCCCTCCCTCCCTGTAGTTAGGTGAAGTAAGTCGCAGCAATTGGGCGGAGTGCTTGCCTAGGAATAGCAGTTAAGGGTACCTCCTGGAGAGGCAGGAGAGAGGTTGGTGGGTAAGGTTTTGGAGAATGGGAAGATGGGACTGCTATGGGTAAGCCTTGTGTGGTTTTAATCATTTTTTGGTAATGATTAGTTTGAATATGTTTATAAATAAAAGCTACAGCCTTTGTACCCCATATTGGTGCTATGTCTTTATTTGAGCAGGTACCGAGTGGAAGGGTCACACAAATATATATGTATATGCTTATTTAACACAAATATATATGTTTATACTTATTTAACACAAATATATATGTATATGCTTATTTAACACAAATATATATGTATATGCTTATTTAACACAAATATATATGTATATGCTTAGTTTACACAAATTTATATGTATATGCTTATTTAACACAAATTTATATGTATATGCTTAAATAACACAAATTTATATGTATATGCTTATTTAACACAAATATATATGTATATCCTTATTTAACACAAATATATATGTATATGCTTATTTAACACAAATTTATATGTATATGCTTATGTAACACAAATATATATGTATATGCTTATTTAACACAAATTTATATGTATATGCTTAATTAACACAAATAAATATGTATATGCTTCAATAACACAAATTTATATGTATATGCTTATTTAACACAAATATATATGTATATGCTTATTTAACACAAATTTATATGTATATGCTTATGTAACACAAATATATATGTATATGCTTATTTAACACAAATTTATATGTATATGCTTAATTAACACAAATAAATATGTATATGCTTCAATAACACAAATTTATATGTATATGCTTATTTAACACAAATATATATGTATATGCTTATTTAACACAAATTTATATGTATATGCTTATATAACACAAATTTATATGTATATGCTTATTTAACACAAATATATATGTATATCCTTATTAAACACAAATATATATGTATATGCTTATTAAACACAAATATATATGTATATGCTTATTTAACACAAATTTATATGTATATGCTTATTTAACACAAATATATATGCATATGCTTATTTAACACAATAAATATGTATATGCTTAGTTTACACAAATTTATATGTATATGCTTATTTAACACAAATTTATATGTATATGCTTATTAACACATATATATATGTATATGGTTATTTAACACAAATTTATATGTATATGCTTATTTAACACAATATGTATATGCTTAATTAACACAAATATATATGTATATGCTTATTTAACACAAATTTATATGTATATGCTTATTAACACATATATATATGTATATGGTTATTTAACACAAATTTATATGTATATGCTTATTTAACACAATATGTATATGCTTAATTAACACAAATATATATGTATATGCTTATTTAACACAAATATATATGTATATGCTTAATTAACACAAATATATATGTATATGCTTATTTAACACAAATATATATGTATATGCATATTTAACACAAATATATATGCATATGCTTATTTAACACAAATATATATGTATCTGCTTATTTAACACAAATATATATGTAAATGCTTAATTAACACAAATATATATGTATATGCTTATTTAACACAAATATATATGTATATGCTTAATTAACACAAATATATATGTATATGCTTATTTAACACAAATGTATATGCATATCCTTATTTAACACAAATATATATTTGTATAAGCTTATTTAACACAAATATATATGCATATGCCTATTTAACACAAATATATATGTATATGCTTATTTAACACAAATATATATGCATATGCCTATTTAACACAAATATATATGTATATGCTTATTTAACACAAATGTATATGTATATGCTTATTTAACACAAATTTATATGTATATGCTTATTTAACACAAATATATATGCATATGCTTATTTAACACAATAAATATGTATATGCTTAGTTTACACAAATTTATATGTATATGCTTATTTAACACAAATTTATATGTATATGCTTATTAACACATATATATATGTATATGGTTATTTAACACAAATTTATATGTATATGCTTATTTAACACAATATGTATATGCTTAATTAACACAAATATATATGTATATGCTTATTTAACACAAATTTATATGTATATGCTTATTAACACATATATATATGTATATGGTTATTTAACACAAATTTATATGTATATGCTTATTTAACACAATATGTATATGCTTAATTAACACAAATATATATGTATATGCTTATTTAACACAATATGTATATGCTTAATTAACACAAATATATATGTATATGCTGATTTAACACAAATATATATGTATATGCATATTTAACACAAATATATATGCATATGCTTATTTAACACAAATATATATGTATCTGCTTATTTAACACAAATATATATGTATATGCTTAATTAACACAAATATATATGTATATGCTTAATTAACACAAATATATATGTATATGCTTAATTAACACAAATATATATGTATATGCTTATTTAACACAAATATATATGTATCTGCTTATTTAACACAAATATATATGTATATGCTTATTTAACACAAATATATATGTATATGCATATTTAACACAAATATATATGCATATGCTTATTTAACACAAATTTATATGCATATGCTTATTTAACACAAATATATATGTATATGCTTATTTAACACAAATATATATGTATATGCCTATTTAACACAAATGTATATGCATATGCTTATTTAACACAAATATATATGTATATGCTTATTTAACACAAATATATATGTAAATGCTTAATTAACACAAATATATATGTATATGCTTATTTAACACAAATATATATGTATATGCTTATTTAACACAAATATATATGTAAATGCTTAATTAACACAAATATATATGTATATGCTTATTTAACACAAATATATATGTAAATGCTTAGTTTACACAAATTTATATGTATATGCTTATTTAACACAAATATATATGTATATGCTTATTTAACACAAATATATATGTATATGCTTAATTACCACAAATTTATATGTATATGCCTATTTAACACAAATATATATTTATATGCTTAATTACCACAAATTTATATGTATATGCCTATTTAACACAAATTTATATGTATATGCTTATTTAACACAAATATATATGTATATGCTTATTTAACACAAATATATATGTATATGCTTAATTACCACAAATTTATATGTATATGCCTATTTAACACAAATATATATGTATATACTTATTTAACACAAATATATATGTATATGCTTATTTAACACAAATATATATGTATATGCTTAATTAACACAAATGTATATGTATATGCCTATTTAACACAAATATATATTATATGCTTATTTAATACAAATTTATATGTATATGCTTAACACAAATATATATGTATATGCTTATTTAACACAAATATATATATATGTATATGCTTATTTAACACAAATTTATATGTATATTCTTAATTAACACAAATGTATATGTATATGCTTATTTAACACAAATATATATGTATATGCTTAGTTTACACAAATTTATATGTATATGCTTATTTAACACAAATATATATGTATATGCTTATTTAACACAAATATATATGTATATGCTTAATTACCACAAATTTATATGTATATGCCTATTTAACACAAATATATATGTATATACTTATTTAACACAAATATATATGTATATGCTTATTTAACACAAATATATATGTATATGCTTAATTAACACAAATGTATATGTATATGCCTATTTAACACAAATATATATTATGTGCTTATTTAATACAAATTTATATGTATATGCTTAACACAAATATATATGTATATGCTTATTTAACACAAATATATATATATGTATATGCTTATTTAACACAAATGTATATGTATATGCTTATTTAACACAAATATATATGTATATGCTTATTTAACACAAATATATATGTATATGCTTATTTAACACAAATTTATATGTATATTCTTAATTAACACAAATATGTATGTATATGCTTATTTAACACAAATATATATGTATATGCTTATTTAACACAAATTTATATGCATATGCTTATTTAACACAAATATATATGTATAAGCTTAATTAACACAAATGTATATGTATATGCTTATTTAACACAAATATATTTGTATATTCTTAACACAAATATATATGTATATGCTTAACACAAATATATATGTATATGCTTAACACAAATATATATGTATATGCTTAACACAAATATATATGTATATGCTTATTTAACACAAATATATATGTATATGCCTATTTAGCACAAATATATATGTATATGCTTAATTAACACAAATGTATATGTATATGCCTATTTAACACAAATATATATTATATGCTTATTTAATACAAATTTATATGTATATGCTTAACACAAATATATATGTATATGCTTATTTAACACAAATATATATATATATGTATATGCTTATTTAACACAAATGTATATGTATATGCTTATTTAACACAAATTTATATGTATATTCTTAATTAACACAAATATGTATGTATATGCTTATTTAACACAAATATATATGTATATGCTTATTTAACACAAATTTATATGCATATGATTATTTAACACAAATATATATGTATATGCTTAACACAAATATATATGTATATGCTTAACACAAATATATATGTATATGCTTAACACAAATATATATGTATATGCTTAACACAAATATATATGTATATGCTTAACACAAATATATATGTATATGCTTAACACAAATATATATGCATATGCTTATTTAACACAAATATATATGTATATGCTTATTTAACACAAATATATATGTATATGCATATTTAACACAAATATATATATGTATATGCTTATTTAACACAAATATATATGTATATGCTTATTTAACACAAATGTATATGTATATTCTTAATTAACACAAATATGTATGTATATGCTTATTTAACACAAATATATATGTATATGCTTATTTAACACAAATTTATATGCATATGCTTATTTAACACAAATATATATGTATATTTTTAACACAAATATATATGTATATGCTTAACACAAATATATATGTATATGCTTAACACAAATATATATGTATATGCTTAACACAAATATATATGTATATGCTTAACACAAATATATATGTATATGCTTAACACAAATATATATGTATATGCTTAACACAAATATATATGCATATGCTTATTTAACACAAATATATATGTATATGCTTATTTAACACAAATATATATGTATATGCATATTTAACACAAATATATATGTATATGCTTATTTAACACAAATATATATGTATATAATGATATTCACATATATTTGCGCTTTGCTGCCATCGCTGCGCTACTTACGACATGAGAACGAGGCTGCCATTGGAGTCTATAGAAGCCTGATGTCGCGAGCCTAATACTTCCCATCAAGGCAGGCACAAGCTTGTGTTGCTGTTAACTTGTAATAGCTGAGCACATTGCGCATTACACAGTGAAGCGCTAATATCGCTTTCACAAAAGCAATATTTAGTGCTCCTCTTAAAATCTGGCCCTTTATAATTAATTTTATACAATTATAATTTATCTGTGAAATGTTAACCATTTGCAATAATCAGTTATTGCAAACTTATGTTCTGTTTGTTGAATAAGATTTTCTGTTCAGATTCTGTTTGGATTAGTAAGAGTATAGTTGCATTCAGGGTGGTTTTGCAGTTCATTGCTGTGAATAAATCACTTGTTTTTAGCAGATAAGGTTCTATTGAAGAGCTGCACCGAATCCTTTACAAAACAAAGACTGCAAATCCTTTATTATCTTCTTTATCCTTGACTAGAACCTTATCTCTACAAACCTGACTTATTTACAGGAATTAACTGATTAGCTACATTGCAGTTAATGAAGTTTACAACTTTACTCTAAGGGGTCCATTTATCAAGCTCAGTATGGAGATTGAGGGCTGTGTTTCTGGCGAGTATTCAGGCTCGTCAGAAACACCAGTTATGAAGCAGAGGTCTAAAGACCGCTGCTCCATAACCTGTCCGCCTGCTGAGCACAAGAGCTGCTGGTGCAATGCTGAATGCGGAGAGCGTATTGCTCTCCGCATTCAGCAAGGTCTGTCAGACATTTTATCCGAATCTCCGGAATTTAACACAATCGACCTTTGATAAATAGGCCCCATAGGGTTAACTGCCTAGGTATTTATCTCAGCTCCGCAGGGATGTTTCTCAGATAGCAGGAGGGTATGTGGAAGGTGCTCCCTCTGTGCTCTTTGTCTCTGTCTTTATCTTTTAGCTGCTCAAAAAACAAACAAAAGAAACTCTTGATTTGTAGTTTCCCATTGCTATTGAATCTACATTTTGTTACAGAAAGCCAGGACTGTTTATATTTAGTGGGATCTGCTGCATTAAAGCGTACGGGTTCCTTTTAGTAAATGCTCGATGCTCCTCTGGTCAAATACCACTGACCACCCACTAGCCGGGAGGCAGTAAAATCAGCCAGTGTGTGTGCCCAGGGATTTAACCCTGGGAAGAACACTGCATGTAAATTATTCATATATACACTTATTAAAACTGCATAGTACTAGTAGATTGTTTAAAAAGCATAGAATGAAAAAACATAGGAAAGTATGCAGTGCATTAACTGAAATGAATTGATAATAATTTAATATATAATAGGTACTATAGATTTATACATCAGATTATAAATAGTTGGAAACACATAGATATATAAGACATACAGCATTAGCTATGCTTTGTCTAAACACACACACACACCTATATATATATAGAGCGAAAGAGAAATACCATTGTTAATTAGTGATGTTGCGAATTGTTCCCATAGCTTGTTCGCGTTCGCATCGGTGGGCGAATATATGCGATGTTAAATCCGCCCCCTATTTGTCATCATTGAGTAAACTTTGACCCTGTATCTCACAGTCTGCAGACACATTTCAGCCAATCAGCAGCAGACCCTCCCTCCCAGACCCTCCCAGCTCCTGGACAGCAGCCATTTTAGATTAATTCGAAGCTGCATTGTTAGTGAGAGGAGGGACAGTGTAGCTGCTGCTGATTTCATAGGGAAATTGATAGCTAGGCTAGTGTATTCAGTGTCCACTACAGTCCTGAAGGACTCATCTGATCTCTGCTGTAAGGACAGAATCCAAAAAAGCCCTTTTTAGGGCTAGAATATCAGTATTTTTTTTTTTGCCTGTGTAATTTTGCCTGTGAAACATCAGTCTGCTAATCTAATTGCAGTTGCCTGCCTGCCAGTGTGTGTACCAGGCCCACTTGCCAACTAGTGCCACCACTCATATCTGTTGTAACAGTAGTTTAAATTAAAAAAAAAAAACTTTTTTGACTGTGAAACATCAGTCTGCTAGTGTAATCTAATTGCAGTTGCCTGCCTGCCAGCGTGTGTGCCAGGCCCATTTGCCAACTAGTGCCACCACTCATATCTGTTGTAACAGTAGTGTAAATTTGCAGTTGCCTGCCTACCAGCGTACGTGCCAAGCCCACTTGCCAACTAGTGCCACCACCACTCATATCTGTTGTAACAGTAGTGTAAATTTTAAAAAAAAACTTTTTTGACTGTGAAACATCAGTCTGCTTTTGTAATCTAATTGCAGTTGCCTGCCTGCCAGCGTGTGTGCATTTCAGGGCCTGCCAGGGCACATTGTTATACTAGTGCAAGTCATATCTGAACAGTAGTGTACATTAAAAAAAAAATAATAATTTTTTGACTGTGAAATAATAGCAGTCAGTTTCCTTCACAAGTGTGCGATTCAGGGACTGCCAGCAGTTTCACACAAGTGCAACTCATATCTGGTGTAACAGTAGTGTACATTTAAAAAAAAAAAAACCTTTTTTTTTTATGTGAAATAATAGCAGCCAGTTTCCTTCAAACGTGTGCGTTTCAGGGCGTGCCAGGGCACATTGTCACACCAGTGCAACTCATATCTTGTGTAGTAACAGTAGTGTACATTTAAAAAAAAAACACTCTTTTTTACTGTGAAATAATAGCAGTCAGTTTCCTTCACACGTGTGCGATTCAGGGACTGCCAGCAGTTCCAAAATAAATTAAAAAGTATGCTTTACACAGCGTATAAGGGTGATGTCACAGCACAACGGGAATCTGACAGGGGAAGATGTGAAAGTAATCTTCCTCCTCCCACGACCACGCCGGCAAGGACAGGCCGCTTTACAGACGTGTTGTTGATGGAGGATATGCAGAGCTTTTTTTTTTTTTATATATATATAAACAAAGTGTTAATTTATTTGACATGTTACAACACAACAGAAAACACACAAGAAAAATATTAACAAAATCTAGCATAAAAACACACAAACATTTTATGTCAAAAACTGCTGAAATATAAAAACACAAACTTGCTATTGTCTTATTACTTTTAAATATCCCAGTAAACCATTCATGCTGTAAACTGTACATGAACATTTTTTTGTGTCCGAAAGAAGAGTTCCATACAAAATGGCAGCTCACTATACACAGATAAGCGTGCTTCACTAAACAATTAGAAGTGGTAATGGAAGATGCAATTAAAAATGATCAATAAAATAAAAATAGAACCTTGTCTGCAATCCATGTTTTAGAAGGGCATACAAATAATATATAAAAGCAAATAGTATGTAAATACAATTGCTTCTCCAATTTAGTCTTCAGTAGAAACCTGTAAGCCAATATTTAAATGATACAACATTTAAAAGGACATTATAAGGGCATGCTATATTTCAACAGAACATAGGATTGAACTGGCTCTTCTATATAAATACAATTTTAATCCCAGCAAAGTGGTTAAATATGTAGTTAAAGCCCCATTCAGAAGCAGGAAGTCTGTCATGTTCAGAAACGGCAACAGATGATTGGCTAGGTCGTGAAACCTACTGATTGTGGACCGGCTGTGCCCTGCACAGGAGCTGCATTGACATCCATAATAGGGACTACGTTAACCTATGCAATAAGACACACGACACCGGATTGGGGTATAAAAGGCCACAGCTTGTTTTATTAAATTCTCTTAACATATAAAACAATTAACTAACTGTGATAATAAAACACATAATAACAATCCCCCCCCCCCGAGGCTTGCCAGTTAACCTCTTGTATTCCCATGCCAAAGGTCCCCTCAGGAAACCGTAATAAACCTCTCCTGCATGGCAGGAGGTACCCCATCAAACTCCACAGACCACCAAAGGCAAGCCCCGCCCGCTAAGCTGTGACAAAATTGCCCTTATTTAACACTAAGTTCAGGGAGGGTGGGAGGGAGCTTCCTCTCACCGTCAGGTCCGGAAAGAAGGTGAGCCTACTTCCTGCTCACTAGCCCTTATAGGCTACCTACTCTGCCCGCCCCCCAAACACCATCCACCACTCACTAGCCCTGCTCTGGGGTCAAATGCCCTTCTGAAATAGGCATTTCTCCAGGGCTGGGTTGACCCCCATAATAGGGACTACGTTAACCTATGCAATAAGACACACGACACCGGATTGGGGTATAAAAGGCCACAGCTTGTTTTATTAAATTCTCTTAACATATAAAACAATTAACTAACTGTGATAATAAAACACATAATAACAATCCCCCCCCCCCGAGGCTTGCCAGTTAACCTCTTGTATTCCCATGCCAAAGGTCCCCTCAGGAAACCGTAATAAACCTCTCCTGCATGGCAGGAGGTACCCCATCAAACTCCACAAACCACCAAAGGCAAGCCCCGCCCGCCACCAGGACGGCCTAAAGCCGGACCCCGCCACCAACCAAGGCCTTTTCAACCCCTTCCCTCAAATTGAAATTGAACAAATGTAGTCCCACCTCATTCAGGTGGGCCCCGTCTCTCAGAAAGAAACATTCCCCCGACTGACCTTCAAACTCCACGTGCCGTATTGACACCCCCCCTTTTTTTTTCAACAAACTTACTTAAGATTCTATTGATCTTCCTCCTAGATACTTCTAGCCTCTTGGCATCCCATGCTGACCGCCAACTCAATCTGGGTTCTATCTCCGACCACACCACCTTAATTTCCGGGAACAATTCCCATAACCTCAACAAATCCCTTTTCACTGCCGTTAACAAATCTTTCTGAGAGACGAAGCCCAGATCGTTCCCCCCCGCATGTATCACTACTAAGCTCGGAGGGCTGTACAATCTAGCAAATTCCACCATCTTTACCAGCACCTGGTCCCACCTCAGCCCCCGGAACCCCAACCATCGTATCCGGACTGCCGTGCAATCCAACCCCAGCTGACTCCCCTCGTCTTTGGTCATTGCCGCTCTCCTGGCCCAATAGATGTAGGAATGTCCAATGATCCAGCATTCCCGGGGACCTAACCAGTAAACAAGAAAACAAAACAGCATCACGTAAACCCTAGAGCACTAACTCCTGCCGAACATAGGTCCTAAAACTGCTAGATGCCCACCTCCCAATCCGTTTAATCCTAGCGTCTGACATACCCAACATTCTCGCTTCAGTAGCAGCTCCGATTCTAAAGGAATGGGACCCAAATTCAAGCTGTGGTAAACCCAACCGCCCCAATACCTTCCTAAAAACTGCCATAAACTGGAAGCGGGATAACGAATCCCCATTCTTATGGACCAACAATGGACCGTCACCCTTCGGCCGCACCCGCAAAAAAGCCACCATCGCCCCGATTGGGCAGCACGCCCCCCCCAATCGATCTGAGGCTGATGGCCCTCCCCCGCCCCCCTTGGTCAGTCTTTGACTTCCTCAACCATATAACTAGCTCCCCACCTTGAATCCACACATCACCCCTCTGAATCCCTCCACTGTCACGTCTATTTGCCCCAACCACCTCAGAAATTCGAAAGGCCGCAAAGAAGGCCAATACATATGCCACCCGAAAAAGAACGACCTCATACCCGTCATCACACACCGATTCCAAAGAGCCAACCACCTTCTGCAGCAGAGAAAAGATTACCGGCCTCCTAGAGTCCGGAATCCTACCACCCCTACACAGGCCTCTGGCCGCCATTCGCACCACAAAGGACTTGGTGACGTCCTCCCGCCCCAAAAACTGACAGAGAAAAGCGAGAGCTGCTAGGCGCCTCTTCACCATGGCCCTAGAAACTCCCTGCCTCCCCCATCCCGCCATCCAATCAACGAGGACCCCCAACCAGTTCTGGGCCGTGACGGCCCCCCCAGCCTTTTGCAACACCGTACACCAGTCTCTCCATACCTGAGAATAGGCTTTCCACGTGGACCCCGCCAGTGCCCCCCGTACCATCCTTAGCAAGCCAAGAAGTCCACCTTCCACAGATCCCCCGGGCACTGCGTCCCTTCCACCTCTGCCAACGGAGCCAGATCCCGGAACCTGCGCCACTGGAAACGGGAAAGAGAATCAGCTATCTCATTGGCTCTTCCCGGCACATGTACAGCTTTGAACATTACATTACATCTCATGCACTCCAACACAAACAACCGGAGAAGAACCACCACCGGGGGGGAGGATGCTGACAATGAGTTAACTGCCGACACCACTCCCATGTTGTCTGAATGAAACAGGACTTTCCTGTCCCGAAGCCGACCGGGCCAGATAGTTAATGCCACCAGCAACGGAAACAATTCTAAGAACACAAGGTTCTTCGTCAAGTTCAAGGCCCGCCAATCCTGGGGCCATGGCGCCGCGCACCACTTCCCACCGAGATACGCTCCAAACCCGTGAGCCCCAGAAGCATCCGTAAACAGGTGCACATCAGGGTCCTCCCACTCAACCTGCTGAATCAACGACCTCCCGTTAAATTCCGCCAAAAACCGAAGCCAGATCACCAAGTCATCCTTCAACACCTTTGTCAAGCGAATATGGTGGTTCGGCTCTGTCACCCCCACAGTGGCTAGTGATAGCCTCCTGCAGAACACCCTCCCTACCGGAATAATCCGGCAAGCGAAGTTTAGCTTTCCCAACAAGGACTGCATCCCTCTTAGCGTGATCTTCTTTTTTCCCAAAGCTTGCCGCAAAACCCCGCACAAGTCAGATACCTTGTCCTCTGGGAGGCTGCATTCCATGCGAACCGAATCAATGTGTATCCCCAAGAAACTCAGTGCAACACAAGGACCCTCGGACTTATCACCCGCCACCGGGATACCAAATTCCTTAGCAACCTTTCCGAAAGCGTCCATCAGCAGCTGACATGCATCGCTACCCGACGGACTGACAAATAGGAAGTCATCCAGGTAATGCACCATAGATGTCAACCCCGCCACCCTCTTCACAACCCACTCCACGAAGCAACTGAATTTTTCAAAATAGGAGCAAGATATTGAGCAACCCATGGGTAAACATAAGTCAACAAAGAACTTACCCTCAAAAGAACAACCCAGTAAGTGGTGGCATGCCGGGTGGACCGGGAGCAGCCGGAAGGCCGATTCCACGTCGACCTTGGCCAGCAGGGCCCCCCGACCCGCCTGCCGAACCAAAGCCACCGCATCATCAAAGGACGCATATCGGACCGCTGCCAAAGCTGGGTCAATGCCGTCGTTCACCGACATGCCTTTTGGGTACGACAGGTGGTGTATCATACGGAATTGCCCTGGAACCTTCTTGGGGACTACCCCCAAAGGGGACAGCCTCAAATCAGGCAGCGGAGGAGACAGGAAGGGGCCCGCCATGCGGCCCAAAGAAACCTCCTTTCCCAGTTTCTCCCGCACCACCCCGGGGAAGTCCCTTGCAGATTTCAAGTTCCCTGACACCCCCCCCCCCCTGCATATCCCGGAAGGGGATATGGAAACCCGAGCTGAAACCCGTTAAGAGCAGCTCGGAATCCCCCCGCCTGCCCCTGACCTCAGCGTACTGTTTTAGCCAAGGGACCATCTTTCTGATGTCCACCGGCGTCCGTGCTCTGAACACCCACTTCCCCTGGTCTATTCCCGGCCTTCCCTTTCCGGAAGCATTTGGAATAGGAGTGCACTCCCCCACATCCCGAGCATTCATGTTTATACTTGCACGACGCCCCAAATCGACATTGACCCTCATTAAACTGGAAGCAGAGCCCCTTACGCAGGGCAACCGCTGAGCCCGCGCCGGCCGTTCCAGGGTGGCCGCCACCCCCTGTCCGAAAGGACTGGCCCCCTCGCAATGGAGTCATAATCTCCAGCCAAATCCCCATGTCTCGGTCGTCCCATCTCATCTCCGGACGGACCGCAATCCTCTGCCGAAATTGCTCGTCGTACCGCCACCACGCCATTCCCCCGTAGGTGCGATAGGCAGCGGATACCTCATCAAAATAACAAAACAGGGCGGAGCCCTGCTCAGGAAATTTCTGCGTAATGACACTCGCCAATATGCAGAATGCTCTCGACCAATTCCCGAATGTCTTCGGGATCTTTCGATAACGCTTCTTCCGCTCCTCCTCCTCCTTCTTTCCCTGTTCCCCTTTCGGGTCCTCCTTCACCTCCACGAATTGATCGATGGGGAGAAGGGAGAACAACTCCAGGAACTCCCTCTTCCAAATTTTTTCTTTAACCTCCGCGGCCAGGTGCAGCCCCAAGGGGCCAATAGAGCACAGGCACAGTCTGCGCAGGGCATCCTCCGACACCCTGAGCGTCACCATCCCGGAACCCCCTACCGCAACTGCTGAACCAGCAACGACAGTGCCCGCTTCCCCAACCGGAGAAGCGGCAGCCGCCTGTCCCACCCCCGTCGGGGTGGGAGTCCCCGCCGGGTTCACAGACCCAGCCGCCGCTGCACCCAACCCTGGGGCTACCTCTCTCCACGCCCCTGCCGGGTTCCCCTGACCCACAGCCCCCCCTGACTGCTCTACCTTGTGAATTAACTCCTTCAAACCTTGCAGCAACACATTCTGCATCTCATTCGCACTCCCAGTCTGAGTAATAGGTGAAACTGTACCTCTTGGCGCCTCTGCTGTAGTCCTACGCGCCGTCTCAGCTCCCGAATCCCTTGAAGTTCCCGGCCTGGGCGGTTGTCTCCTTTCCCTCGCCGGCGAATCTCTCCGCCTCTCCTGCGATCTCCTCCTAGGCCTCGACTCACGTCTCTCACCACCGCCTCTGACCCTGTCCGCGTAGGCAATCCTCGCCCAGGTTGGTGACCTCCTCCTTTCCCTGCTGGTTCTTCCCCTCACAGGGGAACGTGACCTCTCTCTCCTTCGATCTGTCCCACGTCGGCCATCAGGCGAAGGATCCCTCCTCCGCTCCCTCTCGACCTGTAAAGGCATGGAAATAACATCATCCCTGTCCCCACATGCCCCCCGGCTTCCCACCCCCCTAGCATTGATCCTGCCCCTTCCCCGATCCCCCAAACCCCTAGGGGGAGATATGGACCCCAAAAGCTGCGCCAAGGCATCAAGCTCTCCCACCTGGCCAGCCGTAGCCTGTTCCGGGACCTCTGCCTCCTGCAGACCTTCGCCGTCGAAATCACTAGGGATATCATCTATGCTCAGAGAATCCCTGTCTCTCTCCGGTGTCCTGTCGGGCCCATTGCTGCGACCTCCGTCCAGCGTGGGAGCAAGCATCACTACACAGAAGAAAGGGAAGGGCAGTTACGGCATTACAATACCTCAGCTCAGTTCCTCAAACCCGCCCAAGAAACCCCTTTCCCGAATAGGCCATCACAACCCCCCAGTATTGCCCCCCCTTTTGTGGGCCTCCACCTGGATACAAGGGGGGCCCTGGCCCCTTTAAATACACCCCCCCCCCCGGGTCCCTCACCCCAGCCGTCCAGGCCCCAAAAGCAATTGCCTCCTTGCTAGCCTTCCCCTAAGTCCCAGCTTAGATTACTCTACCCCCTCTATCTGTTCGCTCCTTGCTTACACCCCCCCACTACATGCCTCCCCCCCCCCCCGCTACAGGGCCCATATCACTGCCAGGTGCTGCCTAACGCGGCTCCGAGATCCCTAACCACCTCCTAGCTAACATATATAGGCCCACCCCTACCTCACTACGGGGCCCCATATTATACCACCTCATCTGGGCTCCCCCCCCCCCCCTCCCTTGCCTACCGTAGCTTCCCTCCCTCCCTACCTTCCCATTCCACTATGGATTAACTCTAACCCACCTAGGCCCAACCCATTGCGTTACCATAGTCTTGTGCCTCATGTGGGCCCCATGTACCTGCGTTCTCCTATGGGCCTGAACTCCTGCACCCGGCCACCTATGGGCTTACCGCCCGGCCTCATCAGGTCGCTTATGCATAGTATACCCCCCCTCCCCCCAGCCTCATTTGGGCCTCCCTCGTAGTCCCCCCATCCCCTCCCGCACATCCCCCCTCTTCAAAGGCCTTATACCCGGCCTCCCTCCCCCTTGCCCCGTTTCCTTTGCGGCCTCCTCCTTTCAATGCCCCCCCCCCCTGGGGCCTGGCCACCTCCAACGGCCGTTGCTGGGAGCCCCCCCGCAGTCTCCCCATGCCGGGCCTCTACCACCACTGCCAGCCCTCTTCGATAGCTCAGCTGCTTACCTCGTGGCGCAGCCGATGCTAACACCTCCGCTGGCACCTCCTGGCTGGATCTGCTTTGGCGCGTCACGGCACCCACGTGACCGCCGTCTTCCTCCCGCTCCATCAGCTCCTGATGTCCTCCTCTCAGCGGGCCGCTCCGTCTCCCCGCTGGTCTTCCTCTGCCGCCTCGTCTGCCCGCACTCACCGCCGACCGTCCTCTTCTGGGTCCTGCCTCCGGACTGAGGCGTTCCGGCGGCTGCGACCGCCGCACCGGCCTGGCCCTGGGGGATGGTCCCACCCCCGTCGACTGCTCCGGGATCTCGACGCCTTCAGGTAAGGCACCTGCTGCCTGCAGCTGCGCCAGCAACCATCGCGGCCCTCTCTCCCTGGCGGCAGCTGCAGCAGCAGTCAACAGCTCCTGAACGTCGGCCATGTGAGCAGGTAAGAGGTACCCTCACGTTCTCTCCGGCTTGAAGAAGGTGATAGGGAGGTGCAAGCTTCCTCTCACCGTCAGGTCCGGAAAGAAGGTGAGCCTACTTCCTGCTCACTAGCCCTTATAGGCTACCTACTCTGCCCGCCCCCCAAACACCATCCACCACTCACTAGCCCTGCTCTGGGGTCAAATGCCCTTCTGAAATAGGCATTTCTCCAGGGCTGGGTATAGAAGTGGGACTTTACCTATGCATTTAACCCTATCGCGAGAGATCAATAATATCAGGTAATAAAATTCAAGGGTCACTACAAAGACATTTAAAAATATGGGCTGGTTCATTGTTTCTCCCACAGTGATTATCATTGGTTAGTAGTACATCTGAAAATGTTATGTCTGTTAAAAAGAAAGGTTCTTTTCACAAAAAGGTTATTTTTCTCAGATGCAAGTGTCACTATACTGATATAGTGACACTATACTGCAGAAATAGGTGTCTGCTAGGCCAAGGTAGGGGAGATGCAAGTACAAAGTAAAGACATTGATAAACATAAAAAATAACAAATAAAACGTTTTCCAGCTAACACTGAAAGTTTAACAACTGTTTAAAATGACCAGTAAAGTCAAAATTACACCTCTATGATTCTGAGAGAGCATGAAATATTAAACAACCTTTCAATTTACCTTTAATAATAATCTATAATGTGCCTTATTTTCTTGGTATCCTTTGTTGAAGAGTAAACCTAGGCTCATGAGCAG
Organism: Bombina bombina; assembly: GCF_027579735.1. Classification (NCBI taxonomy): domain Eukaryota; kingdom Metazoa; phylum Chordata; class Amphibia; order Anura; family Bombinatoridae; genus Bombina; species Bombina bombina. The sequence goes on from NC_069502.1 coordinate 28,460,551, forward strand.
CAATGCACTACTGGGAAGCTAGCTGGTGATTGGCGCATATAGGTTTTGTTCTAACAGCAAAAGTCAATCTATTTGAAACTCTTATTGCCGTCAATAGATTGATTATGGACTTAACTTTAAGCTATGTGGGCAAATTTTGCCTTAGTTTTCCCCCAATCTCTATATAAGTTGGTGGGAGCTATCAAGTTTTTTCAACAATAAACTCCTTGAGAATAAAATTAACGCATACAATATATATATATATATATATATATATATATATATATATATATATACACATATGTGTTGGTGTATATTTATTTTTTATACCCAAACTGGAGGCCAGGGAATTTTTAACATATCTTAATTCTAATTATAAGGGTCTTAAAGGGATAGTCTAGTCTAAAACCAAACCTGCACAGTTCACATAGAGCACGCAACTCCAAGCAACCTTCCAATCTACTTCCCTTATCAAACCTTCTTCGTTCTCTTGGCATCTCCACTTGAATGTAAGCCTAGGAGACGGCTCATCCCTGGTTCAGAACCTGGGCAGCGCCTGCCTACCGGTGGCTACATTTAGACACCAATCAGAAAGCACCACCCAGGTGCCGAACCAAAAATGGTCCAGCTCCCATACGCACATTCCTGCTTTTTCAAACAAAGATACCAAAAGAACGAAGAAAAATCGACAACAGGAGCAAACTAAAAAGTTGCTCAAAATTGCCTGCCCCATCCGAACCACGAAAGTTCAATCTCGACTTGACTGTCCCCTTAAGTTTTACCAATGAGTATAATAAGATGATGATACCATACCTGGATGTATCTTTGGAAGGTTAAAGTGAATGTAAATCTTCATGCCAAAGTGCCCGGTCCTTTTAAAAATCTGACCAAAAACAGGGGCACTCCCATGCAGAGCTTGCGGTTGTGCAAATGGACTGTTTGCGGTTGTTTGCGGTGCGTTAAACGGGGAGTTTGGTCTGTCACTGTGAAGCGGGCGTAACCCTTACACTACCTGATCGATACAACATCATACCTGATGTTTTAAAGCACGTTATTCCAAACAATTTAGCAATGTTAGGTGATTTATGCCCTTTATGGCTTAAAACCAGACTCTGCATCAACTATGTAATTTTCCATGGGAGTTTGCCATGGATCCCCCTCCGGCATGCCACAGTCCAGGTGTTAGTCCCCTTGAAACAACTTTTCCATCACTTTTGTGGCCAGAAAGAGTCCCTGTGGGTATTAAAATTTGCCTGCCCATTGAAGTCTATGGCGGTTCGCCCGGTTCACCGGTTCGCGAACATTTGCGGAAGTTCGCGTTCGCGAATGCAAAGTTTTAGGTTCGTGACATCACTATTGTTAATCTGTACTATGGTGATTTACCACGTGGATGCAGCTTCTTTTAGCCCAGTAATTCTTTTCACAGAGTAGAACTTTCCTGTAGTATATCAGTCTGATCTGCCTATAACAGTCAGTCTATTACGGTCAGTATCATTAGGAAGATATTTTATATCACAATTTCCTTAGCTCAGCAGAGTAAGTTCTGTGTAAAAAGTTATACTCAGCTGCTGCCCAGCTGCAGGTAAAAAATAAAATAAAAATGAACAACAGCCAATCAGCATCAGCAGTGCTGAGGTCATGAACTCTTTTACTGTGATCTCATAAGATTTGACTTAAAGGGACACTAAACCCAAACAATTCTTTCATGATCCAAGTAGAGAATACAAATTTAAATACCATTCCAATTTATTTCTATTAGCTAATTTGTTTCATTTTTTAGATATCCTTTGTTGAAGAAATAGCAATGCACATGGGTGAGCAAATCACATGAGGCATCTATGTGCAGCAACCAATCAGCAGTAACTGAGCCTATCTAGATATGCTTTTAAGCAAAGTATATGAAGAGATTGAATCAAATTAGATATTAGAAGTAAATTAGAAGGTTATTTAAAATCGTATGTACTTTTTAAATCATAAAAAAACATTTTGGGTTTAATGTCCCTTTAACTATCATGAGATTTCATTGTAAACTTCCTTACACTGAATAGGGGAATAAGATGAGTGTGCACAAAAGCTCGCTCCTTCCGCTGTCCCTGGACAGACATATTGATTTGTTGCTTAGAAGTCCTTTACAATGGGATGTGGCTACTGAGAAACTTTTGAGGTAAAATATCTTTTTTTTTTACATAGAGATGTTCAGGTGATATTTTCTAGTCAGCATTTTACAGCTATACTGCATCACTTTCAAGTGTTTAAACATTTTGGTATTATGGCCCTTTAAACTCAAATAAAAAAATTAAAAACCAAGGCCTAGATTACGAGTCTTGCGTTAGGCTTAAAAAGCAGCATTGAGAGGTCCCAGCGCTGCTTTTTAACGCCTGCTGGTATTACGAGTCTTGCAGGTACAGGCTCACCGCTCGCTTTTTTGGCCAGACTGGGAAATACCACAAATCCACTTACGTCAATTGCGTATCCTATTTTTTCAATGGGACTTGCATAGCGCCGGTATTACAAGTCTTCCAAAAAGTGAGCGGTAGACCCTCTCCTGTCAAGACTGGTACCGCATTTTAAAGTCAGTAGTTAAGAGTTTTACACTACAACGCTGTAGCATAAAACTCAACTAAAGTGCTAAAAAGTACACTAACACCCATAAACTACCTATTAACTCCTAAACCGAGGCACTCCCACATCGCAAACACTATAATACATTTTTAACCCCTAATCTGCCAAACCGGACATCGCCGCCACTATAAAAAATATATAAACCACTAAACCGCCACACTCCCACCTCACAAACATTAGTTACATTTTATTAACCCCTAATCTGCCGTCCCTAACATTGCCGACACCTACATACATTTATTAACCCCTAATCTGTCGCCCCCAACATCGCAGCCACTATATTAAAGTTATTAACCCCTAAATCTAAGTCTAACCCTAACCCTAACACCCCCTAACTTAAATATAATTTAAATAAATCTAAATAAAATTACTACAATTAACTAAATAATTCCTATTTAAACTAAATACTTACCTATAAAATAAACCCTAAGCTAGCTACAATATAAGACATAAAGGTAGTGGTATTATCCCAAACACATCTTGGCAACCATATATTATCCACTAATTATAGGCAGTCCATCATACCTTCCGATACTGGAACAGGTCAGACGAAACTTTAATCCTTCAACAAAGGATACATAACATGATAAGTAGCAACCGGAAGAAGCCCATATGTTGGACGGGTGAAACACGCATAGCTACACAGCTGTGCTTGTCAGCTGCGAAACCGCTGATTTCTACAGCCAGTTTGCAGGTCTTTTTTGCCCACACGAGAGACGTGCTTATGCACTCAAGTGCCTCTGAATGTTCCTTTGAAAAAGCCGTACGCTTACAGTGAAACATACGCCAGGAACATTAACTGAACACTATACGTTGTTTACAAGTAAGGTCGCCAGGACAGGTATTGAGAGATTACTACTTATCCAGGGGGAACCAGCTAAGCCTGTGTGGCACGCTATTTCTCTCCACCCTACCAAAGGATAACTTATCTCTCCCACTTAAAGCTCTGCTAGTGGTTCGATACCCGAGTGACTGTATACTTTGATGTATATATTTGTGGTTTTTAATGATTTTATGTATTTTAAATAAATAATCTTTTTACCTGAAGCAGCTGTTTGTGGTTGGTATATACTGGTTACCTGGCAGTATAAAACCGGGTGTGCGCCTGTACCTAGTAGGCTCAGCAAAGTGTGAGTAACCCCTTGGTGGGACTACGAATGTGAAGATATTTCTTTTTCCCCAAATTGTATTGCACTATATTTTTCTTATTTTGTTTTTGAGGCAAGAAACCACTTGAATCCCTTCAATCACTGGAATTGAGGAGGACTCCCACAGATCACCCATATCCTTACACCCTATATATCATTGTTACTTTTATATTTGTGCATAAATAATAATCTATTGTTTATGTTTAGTGGTTCTGTATGTTTTCCTTTACAGATCAGTTCTTCTGAAGAGTGAAATGAAATAATTGGTGGTTGTGTTTACATTTTGTATAGTTTGTTTTTCTGTCTTCTTATCAATAAGAATTATAGGACCCCTATAAAATCCCCTAATTGTGTGTGTACAGGATCCTGCAGTCAGGTGGGTCTATTTAAAGGGTTACTTAAATCTGACCTGCACCCTGTTCCACTAACTGTCAAATTTATACTATATGTTATAACAAGAGAATATCTCCTAGATCACTATAGAGGGTGCAAAACGAATGCAACAAAAGTTGTGTTATTTCACACCCCCATAGCACTGCTATTACTAGTTTTGAAAAGCCGCATTGTGCATGGAATATTGTTGCGTTGAGCTCCATACTGCACAAAATACAAGCACTGCTTTGACGTGCTCGTGCACACTTTCCCCATAGACATCAATGGGGAGAGCATGTTAGGTTTTTTCTACCGCCTGCAATTGCGGAATGAAAAGCTCTGTAACCCAACCCCATTGATGTTTATAGGGGAAACAAAATTTATGTTTAAACCTAACACTCTAACATAAACCCTACATCTAAACACCCCTAATCTGCTGCCCCCGACATTGCCGACACTTAAATAAAGTTATTAGCGCCTAATCTGCTGCCCCCGACATTGCTGACACCAAAATAAAGTTATTAACGCCTAATCTGCCGCCCCCGACATTGTCGCCACTAAAATAAATTTATTAACCCCTATTCCCCTGCACCCCAACATCGCCCACACTATAATAAATACATAACCCCTTATTAACGCCTACTCTGCTGCCCCCGACATTGCTGACACCAAAATAAAGTTATTAACTCCTAATCTGTCGCTCCCGATATCGTCACCACTATAATACAGTTATTAACCCCTATTCCCCTGCACCCCAACATCGCCCACACTATAATAAATACATAACCCCTATTCCGCCTCTCCCCGACATCGCTGCCACTAAATAAAGTTATTAACCCCTAAACGTCTGGCCTCCCACATCACTATTACTAAATAAACCTATTAACCCCTAAACCACCAGCCCCCCACATCGCAACAACCTAAATGAAACTATATTAACCCCTAAACATAACCCTAACCCTAAACCTAGCACCCCCTAAGTTTAACATAATAAAAATAGAACTAAATTAAAGTTACAACTGTTACCTAAATAATACCTAAATTATACATAAATGCAAACTTACCTGTGAAATAAAAATTAAACCTAAGGTTTTTATTTCACAGGTAAGTTTGTTTTTATTTTAACTAGGTAGACTAGTTTAGTAAATAATACAAGATATATGTATAGAGAGGGCGCTTATTAGGCTAAAGACATCAACACTTTCATATATTTCACAAATATTTATTACAAATGTAATAATAAAAGAATGAGGGACATCTCCCTGAAACACAATGTGGCCTAATTAATCGGATATAAATCAGACCTGTAACACTCATAATTTCTATTGTTCGTTAGCTTGATACTGGATAGTGCTATTTTGTTGCAGAATCCACACTTTGTTGTACAGTCTTATTAATATACCACCAGTGTTATGGGTTAAAAAGCTTTTCAGACAAATATCACTGCAATCAGTGATATACTGTAGTTGCTCTATGAACAAAAACACAATACCTCTCAAGTCAATTACGACTCCGTTCACAGTCCAGGAGACTTTTTTAGTTTAGTAAATAGTTAGTAAGTATTTACTAACTACCTAGTTAAAATAAATACAAACTTACCTGTGAAATAAAAGTAAAACCTAAGCTGCCTTATACTAAAACCTAACATTACAAAAAATAAAAAACACTGAAATTACAAAAAATAACAAACGAAATTATCCAAAGCAATAAAAATCATCCCTATTCTAATATCTTAAAAAAAAAAAAACCATCAAACTAAAAAACCCTAAGCTATAATAAACTACCAAGGGCCCTTAAAAAGGCCTTTCGTAGGGCATTGCTCTAAAGAAATCTGCTCTTTTGCTACAAAAGAAAAACAAACACCCCCTAACAGAATACACCCCCCAAACCCACAAAATAAAAATAAAGTTAAACCTAATCTACCCATTGCCCTGAAAAGGGCATTAGTATGAGCATTGCCCTTAAAAGGACATTCAGCTCTTTTACTGCCCTTAAAAGGGTATTTAGCTCTTCAAAGGTTGCCCGATAGCCCTAATCTAAAAAAAAAAAAAAACCTAACACTAACCCCTCTTTAGATACTCACAGTTGCTGAAGTCCGGCTTGAACAATCTTCATCCAGGTGGCTCCATCTTCATCCATCGAGGGACCGGCATCTTCTTCATCCCTGCGGAGGCGGAAGGGTCGATGCGCGGAGGTCCATCGATCTGACATGGAGATCCTCTTCATGCGATCGTCCACTGCACACTGGGGATTCAAATGCAAGGTACCCCTTTTATACTGGGGGTACCATTTCATTCCTATTGGCTGAAAAATTTAAATCAGCCAATAGGAATTAGGGCTGCTAAAATCCTATCGGCTGTTCAAATCAGCCAATAGGATTTAAGCAACTCTCATTCCTATTAGCTGATTGATTTTGGGGGGCTTTTTTATTTTTTATTAGATTAGGTGTAATTGTTTTATTTTGGATAATTTTGTTTGTTATTTTTCTTAATTTAGTATTTTTTATTTTTTGTAATTCAGTATTTTAAATTTTTTAATTGTAGATTTAATATGTTTTGTAGTGTTAGGTTTTTTTAACGAGTCATTTAGTTTATTTAATTTGTAGTTATTTTAATTTTAGTACAATAGTTATGTTAGTTTAAACTTAGTTTTTTTTTTAATTTCCCAGTTTTTATTTATTTTAAGATAGGGATCTTGTAATTTTTATGTTAAGTTAGGGGGTAGTTAGGTTTAGGGGTTAATATTTTAATTCAGTTTTTGGTGATGTGGGGGATGGTGGTTTAGGGGTTAATATCTTAATTATAGTGTGGGCAATGTTGGGGTGCGGGGGAATAGGCGTTAATAACTTTAGTATAGTGGCGACAATGTCGGGGAGCGGCGGAATAGGGGTTAATACATTTTATTAGTGGCGGCGATATCGGGAGCAGCAGATTAGGGGTTAATAACTTTAATATAGTGTTTGCAATGTGGGAGACCCACGGTTTAGGGGTTAATAGGTAGTTTATGGGTCTTAGTGTACTTTAACATTTGATAAAGGTCAGTACGGCTGAAACGCGTAGATCTGCTCATTCTAATTACTTGTACTTTCCTATAACTTGTAATCCACTTTTTTGGGTAATAGGTCAGGTACATTGAGTCACTTGATATTGCATGAGTGGTCTCTATATGTGTAATTCCTGCCCCAGGACCTACCTTATAATCTATGGATAACTTGTTACCTTGGACATCGTATATTACAGCTCCAAAACGGGCTCAAAAAACCTTCTACACATCGGATCTGGTAGCAGGACAGGTAAATTCAAACACTCTGATAGTTACGAGTGGGGTCTGTTTATATAAAAAATCCCTGTCCCAGAATCTATCGTCATTTTGACAGCACAGATCCTCAGCATGTGCTAAAATATCGGACCGTTGGAACATACCCTTAAAGTGGACGGACAGCCCTTTTGTTATCACTCAGCAAATTGGAATTGCAAGTCATACAGAGCTCTTGAGTCACATTTGTGATCTTTTTGCAGATTTCAGCTACACGCTTAATTGGAATGGTAGTGGAAGGCATATTTGTGCATGTAACGTCTTAAGGGTTATGCTGCCTGACTGAAATGTGAAGCTGTGCAGTGTGTGAGTTTGCAACAATTGTTGCAATGTGTGGGGTGGGGACTCTTAGCTGTTATAAAAGTGCATGGATGCTGGAACACTTCCTCTTTCTTGTCTGCAACTGCTGGAGAAAGGTTTTTTCTGTTGGAGAGAGGTTTTTTCTTGCAAGATGGTGCGGCCTAGGCGCCAGTCGGTTCCTCCAAAGCGGATGAGGGAGTCTTCGCCAGTGTCACGGTGAGTATCTGTTATGGGGAGAGATGGTAGTTTAGGCAGTGAGGAAGTAGGCCCTAGTCCTTCCCAGGGGGTAGGCCTCACCCCTTCCTAGGATTCAGGGGAGCCCTCTGGAGTGTCTTCCTCCCCTTCCCTTTTCCCTATGTCCCAGGGGGAGGGTTTCTCAGATTTGGGGTTGGTTTCTGGGGTGTCGGAGTTGATGGGGGGGAGGAGGTGCCGCCGGATGGCTCGATCGGCCTCCCGGAGGTGTTTAGGACCAGACAGGTTACCCAGGGCAGGGGGCGGGCCGGCGGGCCTAGTTTAGGGCCTGTTGCGGCGTCGGGACAAGAAGGCCCGGATCGGGGGCGCGCGTGGTGCAGGGCCGTGGGAAATCCGGCAGGCCAGTTTTGGGGCCTGCAGGGGCGCTAGTTGCCCGGGAGCCGGAGGGCCTAAACTTGAGCGGGGGGCCTTTAGGCCTACACCACGTGGACACGCCTGGTGGCCTAGTGGGTCCCTCTCCTACCCCGGTTACTTTGGGAGGCGCGGATCGCGGGCCACATGGTGCCCCCTCTTTCGTTGGTGGTATCGGTGGGTCTGCGGCTTCCTCCTGGGACGGGTACTTACCTAACTTACCTGTCCCGGAGGCGGCGCGGGCGGCGGTTGTGGCCTTGATCAAGGCCCTTTCGGCGGGAGTGTGTCCAAGCGTCGCATTGGGTGGGGAGCAGTCCGGCATCGTTCGCGGTGGCCCGGCGGGTGTTCCGGTGGTCACCGGTGTGGTCCAGGTTGGAGCGGCGGGCGGTGCTTCCTCCTCCGGTGGGGTCTTCCGGTCGGTGGTGGGAGCGGGTGACGTCACTTCCGGTAGTCGCGTCGGTGACGTCACTTCCGGGCGTCGCGCGCGTGACATCATTTCCGGTTCCGGGCACGGCGGAGAGCAGTCGACGCATGGAGGCGCAAGAGGTGAGTTGGGAATCCGGGGATCCAGGAGGGGCATCACCGGACAGGCCGCGGCGGTAAGCGGACATGGGAGGGCAGGCACTTGGCAATTGGAGACCCTTGTGGGGGCGCATGGGAGCAGGCAATTGGGTGCAGGCACTGGAGGGTTGGAGCCACATGTTGGGGCTTCGTTGGCCTTGGGGGTTTTGACAATGGGGGGTTTGTTAGGCACTGGGGTGGGGGGGCCGGGCAACTACAGCAGTGCCGGGTCTGAGTGGAAGTGTTGGACCAGGGACACGTCCTGCAGGGGGAAGTAATTGGGTGGTTGGTGGGCATGAGCTTCTGGGGGGGGCTGCAAGTTGGGCAAGAGCCTCTGGGGAGAGGACAACAAGATGTTATGGGGGAGATTTTTAGGTTGGCCTCTATTTTGGCCCAAGGGGCGCAATCGGCGTCCTCTGGGGCAGGGGGGCCACAGCATCCAGCACCGGTCGGTGCAGGGGGTTTGGAGCCAGGTCATGTCGGTATGGTGGGTAGCGGGAGGGTGGTTGGACAAGGGGCAGCATGTGGAAACGAAGGGGGTGGTGGGAGGGGGCGGTTGGGTGTTGGGGTCACGGGGGGTGGTCAGCAAGTTAGTTCTGTAGCGGGGGGGTGGGGGTGGTGCCCGTTCCGCGATTCCCGGTACTCCCGGCTCTGTTTTGTTTCCACAGGTGAGCAGGGATGCTGTGGTGGCAGTATGCCAGGAGGCTAGGCGAGAGGTGCCTCAGAGGACTGGAGCAGGCCAGGAGGCTCTTCCCCTATGGCGTTAGGAGCAGGTGAGATTGCATTGTGTGGGGAGATGGGGGAGGGTGCGGGTGGGTCATCTAGTGATACTGGCTCTGAGAGCGACTACTCCTTAGGGCCAGTATCTAAACCTCAAAAACGGGTATTGAAGTATCTTCATAGGTTGGTAGCTTGGCAACAGAGGCAGGAATCAAGGCTAGCTCCGGGAGGGGGAGTGCAGATTGGGGCCTCAGGAAGCGATGGTCAGCAGGTAGGGTCAGGGGCTGTGAGCTTGGTGGTGGCAGACAGGAAAGTGGCGCTGCAAGGGGATGCTTACCCCTACAATGTACACTCATTGCATTTGCACCTTAAAGCTAAGACGATCAAGAAAATTAGGGATGGCAAATATGTGCACATTTTCGATTTGTCGCTTGAGGCCCATAAGGCCAAGGAGCGAAGCGAGGACGGCTCAGGCCCTAAAAAGGTTAAGAGACCGGAGACAATGGACGAGTGGCGCACCTGCTTTTGGCGTCCTGCCTGGTGGAGGCGAAGCCTGAATTGAGGGTCGACGTGTTGAAATACATGGAAACGATTGAGTTTGTTCATAAAACGTATAAGGAAGGGGTGTGGCGGTCTTATGACGCGGACTATAGGAGGAAGATGGTGGGGAACCCTTTGCTGACCTTTGGCACCACGGATGTGCATTTATGGCATCACTTGGGCTCGGAGCGCTCCCCTTCCCCCCTTCAGGCGTAAGGGCAGGGGAGTAGGCAGATGGGAGGAGTCAAGAGAAAAGGACGGGAATGTTGGAAGTTTAACGATGGGAAGTGTGACCGAGGAGCAAACTGCTCCTTTCGACACTCTTGCCTATACTGCGGAGCTGGTCATACGGGGACCGAATGTGTGAGACGGAAAGAGATGGGGGGCCGCGGAGCCGGCAGAGGGGCTGCTGGGGCGAAGGGCACCAACGCCATTGAAGCTGGCCACCCTTGATCCATGGCTCAGGGCATACCCGGACAGGCGTGCGGGGGAGCTGCTCCTGTCCGGGCTGCGCAAGGGTTTCCTTATTCCGGTGGTGGGACCAGTGATTGGGGCACGTCAGAATCGAAACCTCAAGTCGGCGTATGATTACCCTGACATAGTGAGGGATAAACTGGGCAAAGAACTGAGTTTGGGTCGAATGGTGGGCCCCTTTCAGGAGCCCCCCATTGAGGGTTTGGTGGTTTCCCCGCTGGGGGTGGTGCCGAAGAAGGAAGCGGGGAAATTCGGGTTGATTCAGCATTTATCATACCGGAAAGGTAATTCGGTTAATGATGCTATCAACCCGGAGGTTAGCTCAGTTTTTTATCAGTCGTTTGACCAAGCTATGGTTTTGGTACAACAGGCTGGGGTCGGGGCACTCTTGGCAAAGCTCGACATTGAGTCAGCTTTCCGCGTGTTGCCGATTCATCTGGCATCCTTTCGGTTGATGGGGTGTTGGTTTGAGGGTGCTTACTATGTAGATTGTTGTCACCCAATGGGTTGCTCGGTCTCATGCACTTTTTTCGAGATGTTCAGTACATTCTTGCACTGGGCTGTGTTTTCGGAAGCGCGGGGTGGGCTTATAGCCCATTATTTGGATTATTTTCTGCTGATCGGCAGAGCTGGGTTGGCTGAGTGTGCGCGGCTCATGTCGGTAATGAGAGCCCTATTTGCGCATTTTTGGGTCCCATTGGCAGAGGACAAGTCCCAGCCATGCACTTGCCTGACGTTTCTGGGTATCGAGATTGATACTTTTTTTTTTTTAAAGGAGCTTTATTGAAAAAGTAAACAAACATTATACATGAAAGTCAATAGTATGACATGAAAGAATATACAGCATTTGACAAAGCTTTGACAATCATTTTGCTCCATTTTTACAATTTTTAGAAATTTTCTGTAATATAAAATATAACTTTTGTAGATAGGCCCAAAAATTGGGCAAAACAAACACATAAAAACCTAACAGGGCCAGGTGGAGTAAAAAAAAAAAATGATATCGACTTATTTCAGTATGTCGCTACTACTAAGATGGCCGGTCTTTGCGTACCCCTCAACTTCGTGTGAATAAGGGAATAGTCAGGAAGTAGAAAGGGAGATATTGGGTACTGAAATAGAGAGAGGTGGCAGAGAAAGAAAGGTGAAAGAGGGGGGGGGGGATAAAAAAAAAAAAAAAAGGGGAATAGGAAACTCACGTTGTACAACTATCTGTTAAGTTACAGTGGTTCCAGGTCTACTAACTAGCCCACCAGGCAGGCATCGTCCCACATCTGCAGCAGTGTCACATAGATGTCCAGCTTCTGAATCCTAACATAGTGATATTTTTCCAGAAGCAGGATGTCCTGCACACTTTGTTTCCAATCCACCAACGTGGGAATCTGAGCTGATTTCCACCTCTGGGGGACAAGGTTCTTGGCTCCTGTCAACATCAATTTTAGAAGTGTCTTTTTCAGACTGTCCTTTATTTTATTGGGAAAATGGAACAACAAAATCTCTGGGATTTTTGGAATATCCATCTCCAAAATCACCTGAATCTCCCGCCAAACGGAGGTCCAGAAGGGCTCCAAGAGGGGGCAATCCCACCAGATATGTAAAATCGTTCCTGTCTCCCCGCACCCTCTCCAGCACCTATCTGAAACTCTAGGGTAGATTGCTCAAAGCCTAGAAGGCGTAAGATACCATCGGCTCAGGAACTTGTAGTGAGACTCTTGTATACGAGCTGAGACCGAGACTGTCCTGGCAGCCAGGAAAATACGCTGCCACGCCTCCTCGGATAAATCCTTTCCCAACTCTCTGTGCCACATTCTGGTATAATTTGGAAGAGGGCTGTCCTTGGGGTGAAGGAGAAGAGTGTAAATGATAGAGGTCAAATGTCTGGATGGAGTTTTTTTCGTGCATAAAGCCTCAAAGGGTGTAAGGTCCCTCAATAAATGTGTCTTATGTTTGTGGGTGCTTATGAAATGACCTATTTGTAAATAGGTAAACCAAGACAATGGGATCTCGGGGAAGTCATCCAAAATCTCTTCCCTAGTCTTTATTCTCCCCATAGAAACAAAGCTGGCCACTCTGTTACCGAACACTCTGCTCTGTTCCGGGGGTATTCTAGACTGAAGTGGCAGGTCAGGATTGGAATATATAGGTGTCAGGGGGGAATACAATGTAGAGACATGGGAATCCACTTTAATCGTAGTATCCCATACGCCAAACAGTTCCTCCAACAGGGGGTACTTCCGCATACATGAAGATCTGTGCTTAGCAGCCGTCCACAATAGGGGCGACAGTTCCTGCACTTGTAAAGCATCTTTGTCAATAGTAATCCAATCTTTTTGTGGATTACCCTGGCACCGTTCCACTATTCTCTGCAGGATCACTGCTTTCCTGTATAGTCTGAGGTCCGGGAGGCTCAGTCCACCATCTTCCCTAGCCAAATACATCGTTTTTCTGCTTACTCTCGGTCTGATCCCCTGCCAAACATATTCCTCGATTAAGCTTTGGAACTGTGTGAGGAAGGTAGGAGGTAAAGGGATAGGTAGTGTTTGAAACAAGTACAGTATTCTTGGGAGAACATTCATTTTCACTACCCCTATTCTTCCCAACCAAGAGATTGTTTTGTGTTTCCACCCCGAAAGGTCAGTCGTAACTGTACGTCTAAGCGACATGTAGTTAGCCTCAAAGAGGTCTGCAGCTGAGACAGCTAAGTGTATGCCAAGATACTTCAGTCGGCTTTCTTTTATTTGAAACGGGCTGTGTTCTTTGAGCCATCCCATAACAAGTGGGTCTAAGTTGACTCCCAGAACCTCAGACTTAGTGGCATTCAGTAAGAAGTTTGAGACCCTACCATATTTGTCAAACTCCTGTAGCAAAGCAGGGACTGATGTCTCAAGATCTCGCAGAGTGAACAGAAGATCATCGGCATACATACATATCTTACACTCCCGATCTCCTATTAGGTATCCTTTGATTTGTTTGCAATCACGGATATTACACGCTAGGGCCTCTACCGAGATGGCAAAGAGTAGGGGGGGATAAGGGACATCCCTGCCTGGTGCCATTTGAAATATCGAATGACTCGGAAAGAAGACCATTGACCCATATCCTCGCACTTGGAGAGGAGTAGAGGCTAAAGACTGTGTTAATGAACCGCCTCCAAAATCCCATTCTCTCCAGGGTGCCTCTAAGGGACTGCCAGCTCACCCTGTCGAAAGCTTTTTCCGCGTCAGTCGACAACAGGGCGAACAGCAGCCCCCGGTCGACAGAGTGTGAAATCAGCTTCAACACCTTAAGGGTGTTATCCCTAGCTTCCCTACCCGGTATAAATCCGACCTGATCTAAAGCAATCAAGTCTGGTAGGTACTTATTAACTCTGTTTGCTAACACCTTCGCCAAGATCTTGACGTCAGTGTTCAGCAAAGATATCGGATGATAACTTTGCGGTTTGTCTGGGGCCTTTCCTGGTTTTGGTAATACTGTTATGTATGCCGATAGCATGGATGCCGGTAATACCCCGTTGTCAGGTAAAGTGTTGAACAAGTTCTGGAGGTGTGGCAAAAGCTCCGGGAGAAACGCCTTGTAGTATTTTGCACTTAGCCCATCTGGGCCAGGGCATTTACCACTCGGGAGGCTTTTCAACGCGTTCGCTATTTCCTCCCCGGACAAGGATGTCTCCAGGAAGGCCAAAGCTTCTTTGTCTAAGGTTCGGAGCTGAGTAGTCGTGAGGTAGTCTTGGACCAATTGGCTCTGTGTGGGCATTTCCCCTGATTGAGCGGCCAGACTGGTTTTGAGATTGTACAGACCATCGTAGTAAACACGGAATACTTCCGCTATACCACGGCTGTCCCGGTGGGTCACATTTCTGTGATCCTTCATGGAATATACATAAGCTTTGAGTTGGGATCGCTTTAGTGTCCTGGCCAATAATTTACCAGCTTTATCCCCTTCCTCGTAGTACCTTTGCTTAAGCCAGATCGCTATTTTGTGATTTTCATCACGAAGAAGCTGTCTAAAATCCAATCTAGCTTGTGCCAGTCGAGTTTCAATATCGTTATTTAAGGGGTTTTTCTTATGTTGTTCCTCTAATATCTTAATATCAGTTAGTAATTGGTTATATCTTAACCTTTTTTGGTTCTGCAATCTGGCTTTATGCTTGATAAGATGACCCCTAACAACACTCTTATGGGCCTCCCACACAGTGGAGAGGGGCATATCCTCTGTTAAATTCAATTTTAAGTATTCTCGCATACGCGCTGAGACATCCTCCAGGATGACCGGATCACCCAGAAGGGTCTCATCCAGTCTCCAAATGTAGGAGGTAGCAGGCATATCGGGCCACAGCATTTCAAAGGAGACCGGTGCATGGTCAGACCATGTAATTGGGGCAATGTCACTACGTTGCACATATTCAATACCATGAGAGTTTGTAAAAAAATAATCTATATGGGAGTATTTCCTGTGCGGGTTGGAGTAAAATGTGAATTCTGTCTCAGTGGGGTGTAACGTACGCCATATGTCATGCAGCAAGTGACCTCTAAGCATTGTGTTGATGTGTTTCAATATATGATGAGGCACGCTTGAGAGGCCATTGGAGGTATCATGTTTTGGGACTAGTGGAGCATTAAAGTCACCCCCCATGATGATAATTCCTTTAGAGTGCTCGAGCAATCTCCCCGAGAGCGTTTTGAAAAAGACATGCTGTGCTACATTCGGGGCATATACATTAATCAGTGTTAATAATCCTACCACTATGATGTATCGGCCTTCCCTGTCTCTTACCACGTCCTGCGCCTGGAATGGTACCCTGTGATGTATTAAAATACCCACCCCATTTTGTTTATGAGGGCCGGAGGAAAAGAGAGCAGTTGGATATTTTCGAGATTGATACTTTAGCAAGGCAGTGCAGGTTGACAGAGAATAAGGTGGTGCGTATGCTAGCCGCGGTTTCTTCGGCCGAGGTGGCTGACCGGCTCTCGATAAAAGAGTTGCAGTCATTGCTGGGTCTGCTTAATTTCGCTTGCAAAGTTATCCCAATGGCCAGAGAATTCAATAGGAGGTTGGAGGGCCCTCTAAAGGGTGGCACGGGAGCCGCAAGTCATGTGCGGTGTCTCCAGATATGAGGGAGGACCTGAGAATCTGGGAGTTGTTCCTGGAGGATTTCAATGGAGTCCTGTTGTGGAGGCAAGTAAGGACATCTAGCCAGGCTCTGCATCTGTTCACGGATGCGGCAGGAGCAGGGGGGTACGGGGCTTACTTCAACGGTGCCTGGAGTGCCGAGGAGTGGCCTGGGGCCTGGATTGAGAGGGGATGGACCAGGAACCTTACACTCCTGGAGTTGTTCCCTATTGTTGTTGCCATCTAGTTATGGGGGCGGCAATTGGCAAACCAGAATGTAATATTCTGGTGCGATAATTTGAGCGTCGTGTTTGCTATCAACAATCTTTCAGCCTCTTCCCCTATTGTGGTACGCTACCTTCATTGGGTGGTGCTTGCAGCACAACATTGACTTTACGGCACGGCATGTGCCTGGGGACAATAATGTATTGACAGACGCGTTGTCGCGAGGCCAATGGGAGGCATTCAGGAAGTTGCCATTAGGGGCAGCGAAGGTTGGTACTCCTTGTCCTTCCTTTCTTTGGCAGGTGGCGAAAGGGGGGACGTGCTGACTTCAATGGTTCAGGCGTCGCTGGCGCCTGCTACCTGGAAGGCCTATGGCAAGTACTGGGCAGAATGGGAAGTCTTCCTCAAGGGTAAGGGTGTTCCGGTGGAATGGTGTGTTTGAAGGAAGGGGGCTGCTGGAAAGGATCCATGCAAGGGAGGCTAGCTGCTTTGTCCTTCTTTGCTAAATGGAAGGGTATCCAGGACGGGAAGAATGCCTTCCTGGTTAGGCAGGTAATGAAAGGTTGGGGTAGGATAGAGGCTAAGTCAGCAGATCGGCGCAAGCCCATTACAATTCAGTGGCTAGGGGCATTATTGGCAGCGCTTCCGGAAGTGTGCGCGGATGAGTATGAGGTTGCTTTGTTTAGGGCGGCATGGCGGTTGCTTTCTTTGGGGCTTTGAGGGCAGGAGAGATAGTTAGTCCAACCAGGTCGTCGGAAGGTTTTGGTATCCAAGTGCAGCATGTCAGGTTTGACATGCAAGCGCTATTGTTGTTTATTCCCAGATCCAAGACGGATCAGGAAAGGTGTGTGGTTGTCCATACAGCGGCAGGATTGTGTGGAGTGTTGCCACGTCCGGCTCTCTTCTGAGTTTTCGGTTAAGAGACCGGGGAGTTCGGGGCAGTTTTTCATTCATACGGAGGGGTCCAACTTGTCCAGATTTCAGTTTAGGCGGGTGTTGGAGGAACCAGCTAAGTGGGTCGGCTTGGATCCCGGGGTCATTGCTCCCCACTCCTTTCGCATACGAGTGGCCACCAGTGCGGCTGCTGCTGGGGCGTCGGAGCGAAAAATTAAGAAATTGGGAAGGTGGAGTTCCAAAAGGTATAGGTCATACATTAGACCCCTTAAGAGTAAAGTGTAGATAACTTGGGGAGGGGGGAATGGAGCAAGTTGACGGGTGCTTAGTAATGTGGATTTTCGTTAATTTTAGGTTTAAGAACCCCTCCTTGTAGAGCGTGGATAGTTGGCCACTCGTACTTCCACTGGGCGGCCATTCACGCTTTGAAGCGCCCGGGCAGCCAGCAGCTGGGATTTCGACCAGATGCGGTTTCAATTAGATGGCTGGGAAAAAAGGGAATGTTGTGGAGTGATTTACCGGGTCGCCTGGAGGAGGCCTTCCTTCGCTGGGGGCGGCCTTCATTGATAGTGCTGCATCTGGGTGTAAACGATGTGGGAAGTTTGCCTGTGCTGGAGTTGGTGAACATCATTCAGTCAGATGTACGATGGTTGAAAGTGCGTTTCCCGGGAGTGCGAGTGGCATGGTCAAATGTGATTGCGTGTTTACAGTGGCGACATGTGAAAGTGCATCGTTCAGCTTACCGTATTCGGAAGAAGTTGAACAGAGATGTGGTAAGGTTGATCGTGGAGGAAGGTGGTTTTGTAATCAGGCACGATAACATCTTGGGGGACTGCAAGCGGCTGTACAGGCCGGGCGGGGTTCATTTAACAGAGGAAGGCTTAGAGCTATTTTTGGCTAATTTAGCTGGCGCGTTGAGGCAGCATGTCAGTTAGCTATTCCCTAGGTGTGGTGGCAAGAGCTCCATTATGGGAGGCAGGTGTGTGGTATCTCTTGTGGCGGGGTCCCGGACAAATAATTTTTATGGTTTCCGCGAGGGTGTGGTCGAGCTAATGGGAGGGGCATGATGTTGCAAGTCACAGCTTGTAACGCCTCTCCCCGTGGGCCTGCTGACCTAGAAACCCCTTGTGGATGATGCCAGCCTCTGAAGGGCAATGCTCGGCAGGAGCATTGCGACAACCAATCCAGGCCAGTGACCTCACTACACTTGTTGTAGATACTAAATTATGGTTAGGCTTAGGATATAGATTAGCCTCAGATGCCTCCACCTGTAGATATAAGCCTTAAGCTTCTCAAGTTAATAAGTTTAGAGTTTGCCTGGTTTGGTTTAATAAACGCGACCTTGCTTCACGGTCTTATACCTCCAAATATGTGTCTGTGTCTTTATTGGGTAAGGTCGGAATGAAGTCATGGCGATTTGACCCTTATGGTAGTGGAAGGCATATTTGTGCATGTAACGTCTTAAGGGTTATGCTGCCTGACTGAAAAGTGAAGCTGTGCAGTGTGTGAGTTTGCAACAATTGTTGCAATGTGTGGGGTGGGGACTCTTACCTGTTTTAAAAGTGCATGGATGCTGGAACACTTCCTCTTTCTTGTCTGCAACTGCTGGAGAAAGGTTTTTTCCCTGCCCATCCCTCCCTTGTTGTTAACATGTTTGAAATTTTGTTTCAGGAAAGGGTGTGGCACTGAGGGAACAGCTGCCATTAGGGTGGTTTTGTTAGGACTTTGGCAGGGGCATGCCTACTCAGGCTAGCTGATCTTAAGTCCAAAGTGGTAATTTTTGGCTTCACATCATGGACGTTTGTTGTGCGTCTTACGTTTAAATGATGACTTTTATGGGTACGGAGCAATTTGCTAGCATAAGAGTAGAAATCACCAGCTGGTGTGGCGGGGTCCCGGCCGAATAATTTTTATGGTTTCCGCGAGGGTGTGGTCGAGCTAATGGGAGGGGCATGATGTTGCAAGTCGTAGCTTGTAACGCCTCTCCCCGCGGGCCTGCTGACCTAGAAACCCCTTGTGGATGATGCCAGCCTCTGAAGGGCAATGCTCGGCAGGAGCATTGCGACAACCAATCTGGGCCGGTGACCTCACTACGCTTGTTGTAGATACTAAATTATGGTTAGGCTTAGGATATAGATTAGCCTCAGATGCTGCCACCTGTAGATATAAGCCTTAAGCTTCTCAAGTTAATACGTTTAGAGTTTGCCTGGTTTGGTTTAATAAACGCGGCCTTGCTTCACGGTCTTATACCTCCAAATATTCGTCTGTGTCTTTATTGGGTAAGGTCGGAATGAAGTCATGGTGATTTGACCCTTAAGGACTTTCTAAACCAGGTTCCATTCTGTGTATTTTTCATTCCTAGTATAGTGAGTCAATCTCTGTATAAGAGTTCATTTGGAATATTTCCATAATTAATTAAATGCCCTATCCTCCTGGCTTGCTGGAAAAACTTTAATAACAAGAGCCATAAAACTGACTCAACCATAACTATGTACAACTGTAACAAACTTTAATAACTTTACATATAACTGTAATAACTTGAAATAAATACACAGACACAGGTGTATGGGAAAAAGACCCATGGGTAACATTTATTGCAGAACCTGAGAACCGGCTGGACTCAACGGGGCCAACTAAAACATGTGGCGGCAATCTAGTTAGGAGTAAGGAACCCCCTGCTAGGAAGAAGGACCGTGCCCGTGAATGCCCACACAAGCGGAGCTCAGCTGCCGCAGAAGCTTAGGGAGTTCTCGGCATCTTAGAATGGGAGGGACCCCAGGCACGCGCCTGCAGAGATCACCCTCCCCTGGGCAGCCGTCACTCTACCTCTGATGGCAAACTGGGGCGCGGACCAACCGCCTAACCAGGGTGTAAATTAAAGATCTCCAGACCAGTAGGACCAGGTGTGACTAGACGCGTATCCATGCCACTACCTGGGGAGTCAAAAAACTACCATCCTTGGACTTATGGAAACAAGCCGCGCATCCCTCATCCAGCCTCGGACACCTAGCTGAAACACCCTGGTGATGTAGCAGCCTAAAGATTGCCGTATGAACCAAATGCAGGGAGGGAAGCTGTGAAGACGAGCTGGAAATGAGGGTGTGGGGCCTGGGAGCTAACTACTTAAAGGGTAAGCTAAACCCCACCCTCACTACTGCAACATTGTTGCCACTTCACAGCAGCACACTCCTAAGGGCCTTAATTATTATGTTCGTTCTGGGCTATGCTGCCCTCCACTGTCTTAATTAATTAAATGCCCTATCCTCCTGGCTTGTTGGAAAAACTTTAATAACAAGAGCCATAAAACTGACTCAACCATAACTATGTACAACTGTAACAAACTTAAATAACTTTACATATAACTGTAATAACTTGAAATAAATACACAGACACAGGTGTGTGACAGACCCTTCTGTCAGTACTGAAAGAGTTAACTTTGTTCAGCTTTAAGAAGCTATTTTCTAAATACAAGGTTGCTGACATCAGCTATTGTGTGTTGTAATTAAGTTTAAGTGATAAACATTCACATTGTTTAATCCCATCCAGAGAGCAGACGCCCAAGTGATAAGAAAGGCTCAAGTGTGTCTTGTGTTTAACTTGTTTATCTGCTTAAGTAATTTAATTCTATTGTGGCATGTCAAAAGGGGTTTTCCCTCTATCTAATGTACAATATTCTTTCAACCCCCCCATCTGGGGTCAGACCTGCATAAATACTGGGCATATAGCCTTCAATAAAGTGCATTCTGTTTTTACCTTCAATGTGGAGCCTGGTCTCAGGTTTGAGGGGGGAACTGGCTGGGTTGTGAGTTGCTGATCCCATATTCAGGACATCGTTCACCTGGTATTAACCCTTGGTATCCTGTTGGTACCGTAACAATTGGTGGCAAGCGATGGGAGGATCCTTATCGCCCAGAAGAGCAACTACATATCCAGACCGAATGGGAATACCGTATGAAAGGCTAAAAAGAGCTACCCTTAAAGACCTGCTAGAACAACGGGGCCAAAAAACCAGTAACCTCAGGAAGAGGGAGATTATTACAAGACTGACCAAGATGGACGGAGTACCAGGGCCTGAAGGAACCAATGAGCCCAGCATATCAGACAGAACCCCCAAAGAAGCAAGCTTTGACCGGGCGGTCAAAATAAGACTGGCACATTATGGCCCCAACCAATCTGCGGAAATTATCGACCGGGTCATAGCAGCTGTGGAGGCCAACCTACTTCGCCAAAGCGGCGTTGCAGCAGCCCAAGTCACAGCAACCCCAGTGGAAAAGAGAAAAGAGCATTTTACAGCTTTTAAAAACTTCCTGGAAACTGAAGGAGAGATTGATGGGTACCTTGCGGATTTTGAGAGGCAATGTGCACTACACCAGTTACCCGCAGAGGACTGGGTCACAATATTATCCGGAAAATTATCCGGCCGGGCCAGTGAGGCTTTTCGGGCCATTCCAGATGAGGAAGTCGGGGATTATAATACTGTAAAAGAGGCTCTGCTCTCCAGGTATGCGGTTTCACCGGAGGCATACTGGAGGCGGTTCAGAGACACTGTTAAATTGGCTGGTGATTCCTACGTTGAGTGGGCATGTAAGGTGCACCGCACAGCAGCTCACTGGATGGCGGGGTGCCAAGCCGTATCTGGGGAAGAGGTGCTGCAGCTATTCCTGTTGGAACATTGCTTTGACAAGTTATCAGCAGGAGTTAGAGAGTGGGTTCGGGACCGTAAACCCTCCACCCTGCATGAAGCTGCTCACCTGGCAGATGAGTATACGGATGCCCGCAAACTGGATACTGCTACCACTAAGCCCCCTGCTAGAGTGGAGTACAGACCCCCAGTTACCCCAGCAGCTGCCAGTTACCAACCCCCGGTGCACAGCTATACCACACCGCCTTCAGCCACAAACTACCCTCAGACAGCCTGGTTCACCTCACGGGATTACTCACAGCCTATTCGGTGCTTTGGATGTAAGCAACTAGGGCACAAAAGATCAGAGTGTCCCCTAAACACTGCGAACCAAGCACATTTCTGGAGGAGACCCGCCAGCGGAATCCCACGTAACCCTCAGCCTGCTGCCCACTGCGTAGAGGGGGAAGAATGCTGGGGCATCCTACATGAAGCAGACCCCGTGCAAGCTGTCCACTGGGATAACCGACAACAGCACCGGCAACTGGTTAAAGTGAATGGGAAGGAGGTCAGTGGTCTACGGGATACTGGCGCTACCATGACATTGTTTCGAAAGAACTTGGTGTCTGAGAAACAGCACACTGGAGACACTGTGGTTGTGAGGGTGGCAGGGGGCACTGTGTTCTGCCTACCTGTTGCCCGGGTACATTTGGATTGGGGAGTGGGCGCTAGACATGTGAATGTGGGGGTCATGAAGGATTTACCAGCTGATGTTCTACTTGGAAATGACTTGGCCCCCCTTGTTTCGGCCTACGCTCCCATGGGTCCCGCTGATGTTAACCCTGTGACTACCCGTGCCCAGACCCGTGCCGCCGAGACCGACCCACCTGCTGCTGAGACCCAGGTAAGACTCTCTTCCCCGACTTGTACCCTAGATCAGGCCCCCTTAGGCTGGGATACCCCAGAGACGTACGGGAGGGAAACCCGGGAGGATCCGAACCTTCAGAAGTACAGGGCTAGGGAAGATGCTGGAGAAGAGGGGGTAGATGGGGAATGTTATGAGTGGGTGGGGGATAGGCTATATAGAATCCCCAAACCTGCCCACAAAAGTACTGCCCCTCCACAGAATCGGCAGCTGGTGGTGCCTGCGAAATACCGGCAAGAGATTCTGTGGATTGGGTACGATGTACCATTAGCTGGACATCTAGGGTCCCGCCGCACAGCTCATAGGATCACCCAAAATTTCTTCTGGCCCAATTTTAACCGAGATGTGCGGGTATATTGTAGTACTTGTGACACCTGTCAACGGGTGGGTAAGCGGGGGGATCACCCAAAACCTAGGCTTATGACTATGCCTGTCATTGGGTAACCCTTTTCCCGCATAGCCGTTGACATTGTGGGTCCACTGGCCAGGGCTAGTCCATCAGGTAAGAAGTATATTCTCACTGTGGTGGACTATGCCACTCGTTACCCAGAGGCAGTAACACTGTCGAATATAGAGGCAGAGACAGTCGCTGATGCCCTGGTTAAGGTTTTTACTAGGGTCGGGTTCCCTAAGGAGATTGTCTCTGATCAGGGGACCCAGTTTACCGCTGTGCTCACCCAGCAGCTGTGGAAGGTGTGCGGCATTAAACCATTGCTCAGTTCGCAAACGTTTTCTCATTCATACAGATGCTTCCATGTATGGACTGGGGGCTGTGCTGAGTCAAGTCGGGGAGGATGGAGGAGAGCACCCTGTCGCATTCCTAAGCAGAAAGTTGTTGCCTCGGGAAGTAAGTTATGCGGCAGTAGAGAAGGAATGTTTAACCCGGTCTGGGCACTGAAGAAGTTGAACCCTTATCTATACGGACAGGAATTTTCCCTCATAACGGACTAAAATCCCTTAGAAGGGAAGTTCGTCGTGCGGCTGCACTAATCCGGAACCGGAACTACGGGTAGACCACAGGGTCACAGGGTCCTCCAATAATGAATCAGTTAGTCAGGAGTGCCATAGCCAGGGAGATCAGGCCCAAGGTATGTAATCCAAAGAAAAAGAATGGCAGGCACTACTCGGGGGTGAAATTCAAACAGCAGTTTATTAGTTTAAGCCACACATAAACAAAGACAGGCTTAAAATAACTCCAGCAACATACGGACAGAAGGGTAGACACAGAGGGACAGACTGCCTGACGCGTTTCGCGCCCCCTAGTGGCGCTTAATCATAGGCTAAGTTAGTAACAGCAAGACACCC
This sequence comes from Bombina bombina, assembly GCF_027579735.1. Taxonomy (NCBI): domain Eukaryota; kingdom Metazoa; phylum Chordata; class Amphibia; order Anura; family Bombinatoridae; genus Bombina; species Bombina bombina. The sequence goes on from NC_069502.1 coordinate 28,484,264, forward strand.
CTTATATACACACAAGGGAATTAACCCTGCCCCCACCAACAATTAATTTTAAAACATACTGATGTATTCTTTAATGTATTTAATGCTGAGGCAATTGAGTTATAAAAGAGAGACATAATATACCCCCCTGCAATTGTTATAAATCTATTACTGGTATAAATATTAAAGAAATAGATAGATACTCCAATTCGGCTCACAATGAGACAAAAAAGCACAAAAAGGGATACAGAAAAGGCACAAAAAGAAAAGGGGAAAATTAAAAGACTAAATAAGTTAATATCCAAAATTATTATCCAAAAATCAGCCTAGTCAAAAAAGCAAAAAAGCAAATACTCAAATATTAAAACACATGTACTGAATAGACAAAAGAGTACAAATTCAATAAATAAATTATTCAAATGGTCTTCCAATTAATAATAAAAAAATGTAATAATAATAAATGTATATTTAATACACAAATTAAATTTGAAAGGAGTCCATGTATCAATGTATATGTGTAAATAGAGTATATAGATAAAACCTAAGTATCAATAAAGAAATTGATGTCACATTCCTTATTCATGCCATTAGGTATCCTAGTGTGTAATTTTAGGATCCAGTACAGTTCTTTTCTATCTAGGATTTTATTTTTGTTACCACCCCTTGGGGGAGGGTAACTCTATCAATAACTTGTATTGACATGTCTGCAATATGACTAAAGTGATGATAATTGAAATGGTTAGCTACTGCAGAGTCTACAAAATAGTTTTTAACATCCCTAATATGTTCACCATGTCTTGTTCTTATCTCACGTGACGTTTTCCCTACATATTGGCTTTTACATAAATTACAGGTAAGTAGGTAGACCACGTAAGAGGTTCTACAATTAGCATAAAAATCAATTTGGTAAGTTTTATTGTCATAAGAGGAACTAAAACTATTACCTATTATTATATTCATGCAAGTCGTGCATTGTCTACCACCACATTTAAAATTACCCTTCTTTGAAAGCCAGCAAGTGGGATTTCGTGGTTTTTGGTTGTAACCATACTGGGAGATAGAAATCTAGATATAGTTTTAGGCTTTCTTGAGACAAAGCGGCAGTTACCAATCAGGGGTTTTAAGATTGGATCACCCATTAGTAAATGGAGATGTTTTTTAAGTATACCAACTATACTCATGTATTGTGGTGAATACTCAGTAGAGAATACCACAGAGTCCCCTGACACATGTTTTTCAGAGCCATGTCTCTTACTTAGCCTATAATTATTAGTTTTAACATGCTGTCTGCATATTTCTAAGTCATCGGGGTTGTATCTTCTGTTGATGAGTCTGTTTTTTAACTCCAAAGATTGTTCATCATAAATTTTATCAGACTTCGTATTCCTACGAAGTCTGATAAATTGACCCTTTGGAATAGCTTTAATTAAATGAGATGGATGTTGAGAAGCGGCATGCAGGATTGTGTTTCCAGCAGTGCTCTTCCTATATGTTTTTGTCATGATCGTGTCCCCAGCGGTGTACAGTGTAAGATCAAGAAAATGTTTTTCTTTAGTATTCATTTCGCCAGTAAATTTCAAACCCAATTCATTAGTGCTGAAATAGAGTAGCACACTATTTAAAAGATCTGAATCCCTATCACTGCACACCACTAGGAGCAGGTCATCTATATATCTGACGAAGAGCTCTATCTGTCCATACCAGGGGTTGGTGGGGGAGTAAACGTACATTAGCTCCCACCAGGCAACAAAAATATTGGCAAAAGCTGGGGCAAATTTTGCCCCCATGGCCGTCCCCCTTATCTGCAGATAGAACTCTCCGTCAAAAGAAAAAAAGTTGTGTGTTAGTAGAAATCTCAGAACGTCACCTATGTATAGTCTTACTGTATCATCTAACTTACCCTGTCGTTCCAAGAATAAGCGCCACTAGGGGGCACGAAACGCGTCAGGCAGTCTGTCCCTCTGTGTCTACCCTTCTGTCCGTATGTTGCTGGAGTTATTTTAAGCCTGTCTTTGTTTATGTGTGGCTTAAACTAATAAACTGCTGTTTGAATTTCACTCCCGAGTAGTGCCTGCCATTCTTTTTCTTTGGACTAAAATCCCTTAGTCTGGCTTAACCGGGTCTCAGGAGACAATGGTAGATTGCTGCGGTGGAGTTTAACCCTCCAACCCAAAAACTTCACCATAAGCTACCGGCCCGGTAAGCTAAACGGGAATGCAGATGGATTGTCCCGGCAAACTGACATGCCTACCACCTCCTAGTCCGGTCATCCCCAAGTTGACCCGCCAAAGGGTCAAGCCGGGACTGCCGGAGTGTTCCACCAGGGGGGAGCCATGTGACAGACCCTTCTGCCAGTACTGAAAGAGTTAACTTTGTTCAGCTTTAAGAAGCTATTTTCTAAATACAAAGTTGCTGGCATCAGCTATTGTGTGTTGTAATTAAGTTTAAGTGATAAACATTCACATTGTTTAATCCCATCCAGAGAGCAGACGCCCAAGTGATAAGAAAGGCTCAAGTGTGTCTTGTGTTTAACTTGTTTATCTGCTTAAGTAATGTAATTCTATTGTGGCATGTCAAAGGGCGTTTTCCCTCTATCTAATGTACAATATCCTTTCAACCCCCCATCTGGGGTCAGACCTGCATAAATACTGGGCATATAGCCTTCAATAAAGTGCATTCTGTTTTTACCTTCAATGTGGAGCCTGGTCTCAGGTTTGAGGAGGGAACTGGCTGGGTTGTGAGTTGCTGATCCCATATTCAGGACATTGTTCACCTGGTATTAACCCTTGGTATCCTGTTGGTACCGTAACAAGGTGTATGGGAAAAAGACCTGTGGGTCACATTTATTGCAGAACCTGAGAACCGGCTGGACTCAACGGGGCCAGCTAAAACATGTGGCGGCAATCTAGTTAGGAGTAAGGAACCCCCTGATAGGAAGAAGGACTGCGCCCGTGAATGCCCACACAAGCGGAGCTCAGCTGCCGCAGAAGCTTAGGGAGTTCTCGGCATCTTAGAATGGGAGGTACCCCAGACGCGTGCCTGCAGAGATCACCCTCCCCTGGGCAGCCGTCACTCTACCTCTGATGGCAAACCGGGGCGCGGACCAACCGCCACAAGAGATAGCCCAACAGGCACACCTCTTGCCGCCACACCTATAGATGTACTAATATAGCACGCCTCAAATTACAGAGGAACAGGTCAATGCCTTTCTCAGAGAGGTGCACCCCATCCCTTCTGTAGAGGCCATTGAAATGTTCCCATGCTCTACAACAAACCCTCCTGACTGACCTAAGAAAATCTTGACCTCCCTGTTGATTTTCTTCCGGACCTGGAAAGCTGCGTGATGGGATTGCATGTGACGCCACTCTATCCTAGGAATGATATTGGACCATCCTATCCTAACCTGGGGAATCCAAGCCTGAAAGGTGCGCAGGTCAGATTGAATCACTGCACTGAGCTGCTTGCACGGTAGGAGCCCCATATCATTCCCCCCGGCGTGGATGATTAGTACATGGGGTTTCTCCCACCTGTGCAAGGCCCCCTGCAGTAAATCAGGCAGAGCCTGCCACGTAAGCCCCCTGTGCCCTAACCACCTAACAGTGACCAGGGAGGAGGGAAACCCCAGCTGACGCCCATCAGGTCTTGCAATTGGCTGCAGCTCCGCCCAGTGGATGTATGAATGCCCCATAATCCATACCCTCAGTGGACCGCTCCTTGGTCCTAAGAAAAGAAACAAAGGTTAACCGTGGAACACTGAAATCATACTTCATTTAAACATTCAAAGGCCTAACATATAACAGATACCTTTTTGACCTCCATCTCCCCAGAGCTCTAATATGGTCAGCCGACCAACCTAAACTAGCGGCAGTGGTAGCCGCACCCACTCTGAATGAATGGGGAGCAATGACCCTCGGGTCAAGACCTGCTCTGGATGCTGCCCAGGCCAATACCTTCCGAAACTGGAACCTCGTCAACGGGGATCCGTCCTCGTGAACTAGGAACTGTGAGGAGCCCTCAGGATGCGCGTCCATATAGGCTTTGATCAGTCTGACCGGGCAACACACAGACCCTTCGTGGGCCGGCAAAGATAACCAAGCTCCTCTCCCCTCTTGGTCGGTTTTAGATCTGGGGATGAAAACCAGAATCGACGACTCATCGTCTCTGACATGTGGATGTAGAAGACCTCCCATCTTATTCTTAGAGGGCGGGACAAATTCCCCCACCCTGAGTGCCCCGTGAAAAGCCAGCCCAAAGGCGGCTGAAAACAGGGTAGCTTCGTAGGCGGATGAACAAACCACCGGTAAAGCCTGGCACAAAGTTACCAAATGCTCAATGGTAACTGGTTCCCTAAAATCCCTAGTTCTGGGTACCATACGCCCCCAGCCTCGAAGTACCTGCCTAACCAGGAAGGTTCTCGACAAGTCTGAGAGTCCATACAGTTTGCAGAAGAAGGACACCGCCGCTAGGCGTGACCCAACCGCACTCTTTAAAACCCCATTACCTTTAAGTTTGGTAATCCATTCAAGCATCCCCCACTGGTCACCGTCACAGGAAGGACGGCCCTTTGAGTCACAGAAAGCGATCCATTCTGTCCAGTGTTTCACGTAGGTAGTCCAGGTGGACGGGGCGAGAGAAGACCGAACCATTGCGATCAAGGGTCCCCATCCAGCGCCACCTGCCATAAGTAATTAGGACAAGGCAATCCGTTAGTGTCCGCATCAGGCACCAACACATAAAAGGCTTCCCATTGAAAATGGGAAAGCGCATCCGCAATCCTGTTTTGAAATCCCAGGACATACCTAGCACGGAACACGATATTCAGGTGCAGACACCTCAGCACCAACAGCCTCAAATATCGCACAACCAGAGGGGAACTAGATGCGAGCTTGTTAACAGCATAAACAACACTCATGTTATCAGTCCAGAAAATCACCTCACGGTCCCAAAGCTGATCACCCAAAATGTCAAGAGCGACAAGGATGGGAAACAGTTCAAGAAGGCACAGGTTCCTGACCAGGCCTCTTTCCACCCACCCGCTAGGCCACGGGCCGGCGCTCCATTGCCCGGCCAAGAAAGCCCCATACCCGTGGGACCCGGCCGCATCAGTGAACAACTGAATCACCGCATTAGAAGGAACAACCTCCCGCCACAGGCAAATCCCATTAAAGTGGAGAAGAAATTCCTCCCAAACCTTGAGGTCATCCAACATCTCAGAAGACACCCAGAACTGCCGAGTCTGCGACCTCTCGCCGCACAACTGCCGCTCCAGCCTGCAGAGGAATATCCTTCCCATAGGAATAAAATTAAGCAAACCCAATAAGGTTTGAAGGTCCCTCACGCAGCGATAATGCTCCATTCTCATGGCGCGTACTGACTCCAGCATACGCTGTATTTTATCCTGGGGCAGACGGCATTGCCCTGCTGCAGAATCTACCTCGATGCCCATAAAAGTAAGGCACATACAAGGGCCCTGGGACTTGTCCTCCGCCAAAGGAACTCCCATTCTGTCCATCAGCACCCTAGTGACTTTCATCAAGAAAACGCACTTGGATGAACCCGTCCGCCCGACAAGCAGAAAATCATCCAAATAGTGTGCCAGGCCGTCGAATCCGGCAACCTCCGCAATGGCCCAGTGTAGGAAACTACTGAAAGCCTCGAAGTAGGCACACGAAATGGAGCACCCCATGGGCAAGCATTTGTCCATGTAGTACTTTCCTTCAAAACAACATCCCATGAGCCTAAAAGAGGAGGGGTGAATTGGTAGGAGCCGGAAAGCAGATTCCACATCTAGCTTCGCCATCAGGGCTACAGCCCCCGCCCGGCGGACCAGCCCTAACGCTTCATCAAAGGACTGATAGAAAACTGAACTAAGCTCAGGAGGTATAGCGTCGTTAACCGAACGACCCTTTGCAAAGGATAGGTGTTGGATGAGCCGAAACTTACTCGGCTCCTTCTGTGGTACAACCCCCAAAGGAGAAACAACCAACCCGGGAAGTGGGATCTCCCCAAATGGGCCCGCCATACAACCCAGCAGAATTTCCTTATTCAGCTTATCCCTCAACACCTCAGGGAACTGAAATGCGGATTTTAGGTTCCTATGTGTTGAGGAACCTACCACATGCGATCCGACCGGAATAACAAATCCAGATCACAGACCGTTTTTAAGTAGCAAGGCAGCCTCTTTAAACGGGTAAAGAAGCAGCCATTTTTCAATTACGGCTACCCTCAGCAGGGTGGCAGCCCTTTCCCCCAGGGAAAGGTTTTGGACCAGCTACTGATCTCTCTTGGGGACGACTCGCATCCTGGGGCCTGGTACACTTGGACCCGAGTGGCCGCCACTGTAGTGTTTACAGGTGTGACGAAATGCCCATGCCGCTCCCCTGGAACAAAGTTTGTCCTGGAAACGCCAGCACACCCCTGTGGGCCGCTGTCGAGAGCGCTGCGAGGCTTTGGCGCCTCCCGACCACCCAAAGGCTGGAACAGGAGCCACCTGTTTCTCAGGCCCCAATTGAGCCCACAATCGTGAGTCGACATCGCCAAAGGTAAGGAGAGAGTTCCCAACCATCTTCCTACGAAAGGCTGCGTCATAGTCCCGCCAAGCTCCCTCTCTGTACTTTTCGTACATGGTTTCTATGGAATCCTGATGTTTCAGGATATTCAACACTTGGTCAGGGAATTTGGAAATATAACAGGACGCATAAACACGGAAGCACTTGCGCCATTTGTCATATGAATCAGGCCGTTTGAATTTCTTTGGGCCCGTGCCATCATCCGCCATTTCCTTTTGACGGTATGCTTCTGCGGAAAGTTCGAACATATGTACGTACTTCCCGCCCTGAATGCGCCGAACCATCTTGGATTTAAGATGTTCGTGTAAACTAAATGTGGGCCATGTGTCAGTGTCCCCATGTACAGCTGCCCTGCGCCTGTTCCCCGCTACCGGGCTAACCAAGCCTGTGACGCAGGAGGTGTCGGCAGAGGAACAGGGGGGGGAGGAGTAAACCCATAGCCTTTCTTTCCTCGACTAGCCATTTTACCATCCTATACATCCTCTTTTGCCCTTTAGCTTCCAACCCCAGGGATCTATCACTTTCTGAACCCGAATCATCCGAGAATGAACTCAAACCCCTATGTTCAAAAGTAACAGTGTGCTTACCAGCTCCCAAGAGGCGTTGCACCGGCACGGGACCTGAGGATGTGGATGGTTGTACCTGGGACTGTTCCTCCCGTTCACCAACACTGGGGATGGCCTGGAGTGTCATCAAAGCATTTCTGGGCTCCATAACAATCTGTGAAGAAAAATGGGAGAGAGGACTACCCAGGGAAGGGGACGAAGGCCCACCTACAACATCATCATGAAACCCCAATGGACTGGGGCACCTATGCTCTATGTCACACTCAGTAATAACATTGTCAGCCATACCATCCGCATGAACATTCACAACTGCATCTGCAAACTGCACTTGTCTACCTTGCTCTGAAACAACTTGTGCACCCTGACATAAACTGGGCGTGATAACTGGTCCCTTTCTTGCAGAGGCCCTAGTAACTACGCCTGGGGGGACCCCACTGAGGGCCGCGCCCGCGGACGACACACGCGCACCCTGCTGGGTGCCACGCTTGCTGCGTGATGCGGTACTGCAGCGTTTACTAGGCCGCGATGTATTCGCGGTTCGCCGCTTGCCCCCAGCCTGCCTAATTGCGGCCTGAGGCCCTGCGACCTGTTGCGCAGATGGCGTGTTCCCCATTAGGCCTGCGGCCTGCTCATATATGCCAGATTCCCTACTCTGCGCCCTTACAGACGACTGTGCCCCTGCTACTTGCCCCTTAGTAACACAATTGCCCCCGGTCAGTGCACCCTCAAGTGCCATTGTACCCCCGGTCAGGCTTGCGGCCTGCTCATGATAGCCTTCTTGTGGCCGTCTACCTCTCTCCATGGCCGCCAAAACAGTGCCCCCACGCGAGCGCTGTGTACTTGAGGCTCGCTGCGCCCCCCCGGGCTTCACCCCCCTCGGAGTACCCCTCTCTTACCTGTGTACCCCGGAGGCGACAACGATGCTGCCCGCTTGCTTCTATTATCACGGCGTATCACACACATACATCTCATGCACCATACACACTGGTGTATGTGCATATGGTGTATGAGATGTATTTCTGTCTCACTGGTGTATGTGCGTATGGTGCATAAGATGTATGTGTGTCACACTGGTGTATGTGCGTATGGTGCATTAGATGTATATGTGTCACACTGGTGTATGTGCGTATGGTGCATGAGATGTATGTGTGTCACACTGGTGTATGAGACAGTGGAGGGCAGCATTGCCCAGAACGACCATAATAATTAAGGTCCTTAGGAGTGTCAAGGTATTTGAAATATTATTAAATAATATATAGAAGTATATTTATCTTTATTTAATAAAGCTGTGGATGTGCACATGGTCTGTAAACCAAAGGATTATTTCTAAGAGTTCTCCCCCACTTCTTCAATTAACACAGGTAAAATTCTGAATACACATCTCCAGGATGTCTCCAAAGGCTTGACAATACAACATTTGGTTTAATTAAAATGTAAAAAAGAGAAAGAGCATGCCAGGCACCAAAATGTAAAAATAAAATTGCACTTTATTGGTATTCCATTAAAATATTTTTACAAAAAGAGATTGTGGGGCAATTCCCCAACGAAAACAGACTAACGCGTTTCGGCTAGGAGAGCCGTACTCATAGTCCATAAAATAGTTAGTGGCACACAGGCTTAAATCCCCAGTGCTCAAATCTAATTGGTTGGTCATTTAATTGTAATTTAAAGGTATATCATTTCAAATGATTAGAACAGAGTATGCTTATTTATAGAGGTAATATTGTCAAACTAACCTTATAATAACATTAAATGACCAAATTGGGGGAGGAAATGATTCTTATAACAAAACTTTTCATAACAATTGTATTTTCACAATGATATACATGAGATCGAATTATGCCTTATATATGTTAAATGGTTACCATAAGGTTGATGTGTGAAAATCAAAAAACAAACAAACAACAATCTAATGAAATCCACTAATTGAAGAGACATGTATAAGACAGTACAAAATACATACTACACGTTGGATAAAAATATATCAAACCAATCTAACATCACATAATATATTCCTGATGACATATGATCTTCACGAGCCTATGACAAGGGCTAAACATGATAGTCACAAAAATTGAGTTTAACTTTAATATTTGTACATGAGCCTATGACTAGAGGAATTATCAATAAAGTGGATAGGCTAGATTTACTGCATTTTAATCAAAAAGGGGGGTCCCTAATGTTTAATTATATCTAATTAAGGAGTTTACTTAATTTCTATAGTGAGGTTATCTTCAATACTTATTATTACACTAGAGCCTATGACTGGAGAAGTTCACAATGTTTAAGCTTGCTTTACTACTTACTTACATTTACAAAAGGAGGTAACCCCCGGATTTACATTAGTATATATAGCTCTTGGCTAATCATTAAAGACTTCAATGGTTATAAATGAGCCTATGACTAGAGAGCATAAACAGGGATGGATTAACGAATACATTTACAAAAGAAAGGGGTTCCATGGCCTACATTAGTATTACACAACTGCTGGCTAATTGTTAACATCATATGTTGCTATAAATTAGCCTATGACTAAAGAGCATAAACTATGATGGATTAACGGATACATATAAAGGCTTTTAGAATTTGGAATTCAAACTCCAGTCCTTGATTTTTAAAAAAAAAAAAAAAAAAAAATTTCAAATAACGAACTGTAAATACCAAATTATAAATTGGCCCTCGTTTCTCCAGCTCAGATTGATCATCCTAAGCTGGAATAAAGGTTCAGAATAGTATAAAAGTTAAATTCAGCAAATTTATGACCAGTAGTTAATAAAATCATATTCTGAATTCAGGCCCCTGGGTCTCTTGGTTTGGAGTCTAAAAATCCAATACATTTCTTGCCTTGATAAGACCGTAAAACGGTCACCTCCTTTCTTTTGATGTTGAACTTTTTCGATTATCATCCATTTAAGTGAATGACAATCTTTGTCATGTTTCTCTACAAAATGGGTAACCAATGTTGTACTGCTCTTTCCTATCCGTATTGTTGACAGATGCTCTCTTATTCTAGACCGGACGTCCCTAGTGGTTAATCCCACATACTGCAGATTACACAGTGTACACCACAAGAGATATATACAATATGTGGATCTACAGTTCACACATGAAGAAATGTCGAAGGATTCCCCTGTAACTGCAGAAGTAAAAGAAGTGCCCACTTGAACGTGTTCACACGCTTTACACTCCGAATATCCACATTTGTATGTTCCCTTGTGATGAAGCCAAGAGGAGGAGGAAGATGCTCCCATCTCTGAGCCTATTATTTTCTTCAGTTGAGACGGAGATACAAGGTTACCTATAGTTTTATTCCTTCTATAGGAAAACCTGCATCCCCTCGCAACTGTTTCTGTGAGTGCATCATCAGCCACTAGAAGTTGGAAGTGGTTACGAATTATACCACAAATTTGCGTGTATTGGGCTGAATAATCAGTCACAAATGTTAATGTGTTGTCCCTAGCCTTAGGTGGAGTATACTTATCCCGTAGGAGATTCTCCCGTGTCATATGATCTACCTCTTTCCTGGCTCTTTTGATCACTTTCTTGTTGTAGCCACGTTGTTGTAAACGTTTTTCCAAGTCATCAGCATGAGTACTATAGCTATGGGGCATGGTACAATTTCGTTTAATACAAACAAACTGGCCTTTGGCCACCGAATAGGGCATATGTTTGGGATGACAGCTCTTCGCATGTAAGAGACTGTTCCCTGAGATGGGTTTTCTATATACCTGCGAACAGACCTTACCAGAAGGCCAACCTGTTAGTTCAAGATCCAGGTAGTGTACCTGGGTCTTGTTGTACTCAAAAGTAAATTTTAGGTTAACTTCATTTGACTCCAGGTAATGGACATATTCTCGTGCCTCTTCCATATCTCCTCTCCATATGAATAGGAGATCATCTATGTAGCGAATATATAGTCTAATTTTCGATCTGAAGGGGTTCCTAGCCGCATAGACATGGGACCGCTCCCACCAACCCATGAATAGGTTGGCGTAAGTGGGAGCAAACTTTGCTCCCATAGCGGTCCCACGTCTCTGCAGGTAGAATTCCCCCTCAAAACGAAAATAGTTGTGGGACAGTAGAAAATGAGTGACATCTAGAACAAATGTACTGAATGAGTCACTGTGGGTTGTTTCTTCTTTCAAAAAATATGCCACTGCTTTCATGGACTGGAGTTTGAATTCCAAATTCTAAAAGCCTTTATATGTATCCGTTAATCCATCATAGTTTATGCTCTTTAGTCATAGGCTAATTTATAGCAACATATGATGTTAACAATTAGCCAGCAGTTGTGTAATACTAATGTAGGCCATGGAACCCCTTTCTTTTGTAAATGTATTCGTTAATCCATCCTGTTTATGCTCTCTAGTCATAGGCTCATTTATAACCATTGAAGTCTTTAATGATTAGCCAAGAGCTATATATACTAATGTAAATCCGGGGGTTACCTCCTTTTGTAAATGTAAGTAAGTAGTAAAGCAAGCTTAAACATTGTGAACTTCTCCAGTCATAGGCTCTAGTGTAATAATAAGTATTGAAGATAACCTCACTATAGAAATTAAGTAAACTCCTTAATTAGATATAATTAAACATTAGGGACCCCCCTTTTTGATTAAAATGCAGTAAATCTAGCCTATCCACTTTATTGATAATTCCTCTAGTCATAGGCTCATGTACAAATATTAAAGTTAAACTCAATTTTTGTGACTATCATGTTTAGCCCTTGTCATAGGCTCGTGAAGATCATATGTCATCAGGAATATATTATGTGATGTTAGATTGGTTTGATATATTTTTATCCAACGTGTAGTATGTATTTTGTACTGTCTTATACATGTCTCTTCAATTGGTGGATTTCATTAGATTGTTGTTTGTTTGTTTTTTGATTTTCACACATCAACCTTATGGTAACCATTTAACATATATAAGGCATAATTCGATCTCATGTATATCATTGTGAAAATACAATTGTTATGAAAAGTTTTGTTATAAGAATCATTTCCTCCCCCAATTTGGTCATTTAATGTTATTATAAGGTTAGTTTGACAATATTACCTCTATAAATAAGCATACTCTGTTCTAATCATTTGAAATGATATACCTTTAAATTACAATTAAATGACCAACCAATTAGATTTGAGCACTGGGGATTTAAGCCTGTGTGCCACTAACTATTTTATGGACTATGAGTACGGCTCTCCTAGCCGAAACGCGTTAGTCTGTTTTCTTTGGGGAATTGCCCCACAATCTCTTTTTGTAAAAATATTTTAATGGAATACCAATAAAGTGCAATTTTATTTTTACATTTTGGTGCCTGGCATGCTCTTTCTCTTTTTTGGTTTTCAACTACCACTACAAGCCAGCACCGACTGCAAAGCCTGACCGGAACTACCCTCTGTGAGGAGAAAGTAAGTGTATCTCCTCGGATATATCTATAATCAATACACATATCCTTTTCGCTATAAGAATTTCACTGAACCCCTGGCCAAGCGTGTGAAATGGAGTCCCGCTGCTTATAACCTTATGGTTTCACGTTCGTGATAAGCGCAAACAGATAGAAAACGGAGTGTTTTAGGAGTCGGAATCCTGTGTTGTTACTTTTACCGATCCGCCCGCTTTTTTCTAATCAGCAAATGGCATTCTGAGCACAGCATTTTGTTGAACAGCCATTGGTTACAAAGGAGGAGTGACGTACTGAACAACCCACTGCCCGTACAACCATTGGTTTAACAGAGTGAGTGACACATTGAACACGTCACTGGATCGCCCCGATTGGATACTCATATGGTAACCGGGATTGTAATTACAGCTGGAGAAAAATCTGCCTGTGGAGCGCTCATTCCGCGATAGTGGACAGGCTGGAGCCTGGGAGAGTACGCTAACCGAGCTGGTGAGATAAGCTGTTTGTGTGTTCATTAACCCATTTCATTACAATATGTGCATTTGGGAAATATTGTGAATTAACATAACATCAAGTGTCACTTTTACCTAAGAGGCTGTTCACTTATGAAATTTGCTTTAACAATTGCTGGGCTGGTATATCTATTGACTTAGCTATTAAACAAGGATTCTGTCTACTCCTAGATTGACTGTTTATAAGGTAACACGCTGGGGTTATTAGTCTGTTATTAGACTTTAACAGAAGGATATTGGATGAGAAATTTACAAGTGTCAATTGGACATAAATATATTAAATGAAGGCAGAGACTTTATAGATATCTTGATATACTCCAGAGGGTTTTGCAAGGAAGTTTGTTTCTGTTTTTTCCTGGTTTCACAGTGTAACAGGCAACTTTCTAAGGACTAGTTGGGACTCTCCCCCCTTTTTGATTAATTAAAATGTAGCCACAGTTTCAGAAAACCATATGCATGACTGCTTGGGAATGTGAGATAAAATCTATTTACCCCTCCCAATATAACTAGGAATCTAGCTCAGGTGACAAGTCATGTGAGATTTTCAGCATTTGCCCTTTGGTGCAGGGGACCCCATGTGGAGTGGGAGACAGGGAGTCTGAAGTTACTGAAAGGGCAGTTAGAACGTTAGGATAACAGCACATGAATTGAAAACAACTGTAGTTAGATTTCAAATAAAATATTCTAGGAAAATAAATACAAGACATACAGGTTTTGAAAACATAAAAGATCTTACTTAGCCTCTGTGTTTTTAAGAATATAAATAAATACTTGTGAACCTGGAAAGAAATAATTGATGATACTGAATCTTATTTCAGATGGACCCTAGACATATGAACGCTTGGATCACTTCTAATAATTATTTCTATTTTTATTGCAGACAACCATTGGTCATGGGCATCAATCTATGCACTTAGAAAGAGATGGAATGCCTGCATGAAATGAAATAAATCATATCATATGAATGTGAAATAAATGTTTATAAAGTTTTAAGATATGGAAGTTACTTTGATGTGATATGACTATGAAATATACATTTTTTTGTTAGGCTAAATGAAATATAAATTATTTTAATATAATGCTAGATGTATTTGATGTTTCATATCAAAACGATCAGGAAATTAATCTGGCGCTGCTCCATCCATGATTGATGTTGAGAGAGATTAATACAAGAAATTATGGCAGCTATTACATAGTTTAAAGAAATATTTCACTGTCTAAAAATGTTTTAGAAATGTTAAGGATGAATTTGTTTTATGCTATCTGCTACCACCGAAGGGCCGATACCGGTATAGCAGTTGAGATTTAACTGCTTAAAGGATGCGTTTCCGTGGTGGCCAGGGGCCAATCCAAATAGACATCCCACCTAACCAATGGGATGGTCAGATCTCGTAGGGCCACTCCCATGGTTTCATCAATGAATGAAAAAGTTATTTAAGTGAATGCATGAAGAAGAACTGGGACAGATTTTGCTGACTTGAATGATACACTGCTGGGCGTCCAAAATACATTCTAAACAAGCTGATCTACCTTTTTCTCAGTGATTGCAAAAATGTACTTAAATATTTTCTGAGATGAAACAAGGAATCCTTGGTAACTGAACTATCTATTTTGGTAACGTATATATATATATATATATATAAAGAAAGAGGGTTGAAATTAATATTTTAACACAGATATATGCATAATAGCTGTAGTTTATATTCAGTCTGTATATTGTTAAATACATATCCTTGATACTAAATTGTTTTGTCTATACAACTGTAGAGTTATAACTCAGAATTGGATCTTTACATAAATAATACATACAATTTCTGATGTTTTTTAATAGAAGTGTATATTGTACTATTGCTTAAATTAGCACTGTAAATCATATTGCTGAATGTTTGTAACTGCTATTTTAGGTCTCATTGTAATATTTTAAATGCAGCTCTGAGTGAAAGATTGGTTTTAAAGTAAATTGGCATGAGCTTTGCATAGCATATTTTAAATCGTTTTTGTTTTAACGTATATAATATTGACTCATATTCTAATCATTACAAATATTTACGTATCAACATGTTCATAGTTATTTACTAATAATAAAGAATTCAGATATTTAGATTAATTTTATTGTCTTAGCAAATGTATGTTTGATTGCAGGTTTAGTTTAAAGGAAGATTGTTAAATATATTCCCTGCCATATACTTACACATTGTTTAGAGAATACTGCTAAGATTTTCATAAATATACTGACATATTGTATGGAGGCACTGCTGAGATATTATAAGTAATTATCATATTGATATAGTATATTTGTGGTAAATAGAAATTATTATAGAAGAGAGAAAAAAATTCATATTTCTAATTGATATTTTGAAAATATAGAAGTTTTTTTTTTTGAAAATTTAAATATTGATTTTTGTGTTCAAGATTAATGTTAATATTTTGAAATATTATTAAAAATTAATTTTTGAAAAATTGATAAAAATATTAATTTTTCATATTAAAAAAAATTGATCAAAAAAATATAAATTTTTCATATTTCAAAATTCATAAAAATATAAATTTTTCATATTTCAAAATTCATAAAATTTTAATTCTTCATATTTCAAAATTCATAAAAATATAAATTTTTCATATTTCAAAATTAATCATAAATATAAATTTTTCATATTTCAAGATTAATAAAAATATTAATTTTGTCATATTTCAAAGTTGATATTGATATTTTGAAGATATAATTTTTTTTTATCTCTCTCTCTTATTGGTCAAAATTGTATTAGCGTTTTATCTTATTAAGTACAAACACTAAAATAACGATGTCTTCAGCAAAAAGTAATGCTAGCGTTTCTGTGCAAGATGAAATTGTGTCCTCCCCAATGTCCTCCGTCAATGAAGTGATTCAGAAAAAAAACGCTCAAATTAGACGCCATGAATCACATCATGACTAGACTTGATATTGGGGACGATGTCTCCAGATATATTAATGAGTGTAAAGATAAGGCCAAAGATTTAGTTAAAGATATGTGGTTTGAAGATGGGGAATTATACCAAATGTTACTGCAGCTTAATAGATGCACGGAACTTAGGGGGCGTGATGAATTAATTTTCGAAACTTGGCCGATCCTAATGTATTTGAGCTATGAAATGTCTAACCAAATGGCAGGACAGAACAGACAATTAGGGCGGCTAAGGGATGAAAATAATTCATTACGAGAATTTCAAGATGCCTTTATTCAGACAAAGACAGAGGTTTTCCATATTAGCCAAAAGGCTTCTGATTTAGATAAATATAATCAGGAACTAATGGCTGATTTGAAAACTTTCGAAGAAGAATATCAAAAGTGCCAAGATGAAAATAAAACTTTAAGAGCTAGATATCATGAGGCTGAAGAAGCATACGAGCATGCAATAAATAAATTACAGAGACAAATTAGCAGCTATAAGGACTGGGACAGAAATGATAGTCAAGATCCCAGGCGGGAGGATAGACAAAGATACCCAAACTATAGCCCTAATTCAGGCCCAGAGATAACTTTTTCCCCTAGACAACTACATAACTCTGGGGGACCAGAAAATTATTACGCTTCAAATGAAAGGCACTCTAGCTCAAACAATAAGTCCCCAGTAAGGTCCAGTGATATACCAAATAAAGTGTATGACACCCCCACAATAATTAAATTCCTAAAGAATACAGTACGCCCATTTTCTAAAGGGGGGGCCACTTCCATAATTGACCACTTAGAGGCCTTTGAAAACGCATTATCTATAATGAGTGTTACAAGTGAGCAATTAAAAATTGAATTTCTACCCTGGGTATTTGAAAGTAAGCATCACAAATTCTTTGCTTCACTAAAGGATATGAATATTCGTTCCTGGAGTGAAACAAAACGACAATGCAGAAAAGAATTCGGACAACATCGCACTAAAACGGCAGCGAGAATAGCTGTATATGGTTTAAAATGTAGTGCGAATCAAAGTCCAATCGAGTTCCTTTCTGTATTGAAGAATGCGTACAGCATGGCTGAAGATGATCCCATATTTGAAGGTTCAGAGTTTGTGAATATATTTTTTGAAGCGCTCCCCACACCCATCAAAATCAACTTAGCTAGAGATTTTGAGGAGAACTGTTCATTGGAATGGCTGATCAAAGAGAGTACAAAGTTATACTCTATTCAGCAGTCCAGTGAACAGGGGGATAAAAGGGAGAAAAAGCCCAATCCTAAAATAGTGGCCGAAACTAGGGTGTCACCTGAACCCCTAAATTTGGAGTCTAAAAAGAAAACCTATGCGGAAGTGGCCAGAGAAAACGGGCCATCTCCACAGAGGTTTAACTCTACCCCTCCCCCAACACGGGATGAGACGCTGAGAGACTATAGCCAAAGCGGGGGACATACTTAGGCGAATAATTACGCCCAAAGAGAATACCTACAGAATAATGGGTACCCCCGCAAAGGTAGATACAATAGACGGCGAAGGTATTCTCAGGATAACCAGACACCCCAGGTATATAATGCTCCCCAAGGTACTAATACTGAGCAAGCTGAACCCCATGGGCAACCACGCCAGAATAGAAATAGCGGCCCTGATTCTGAGGGTACCCAATGGTCCAGGAATCATTACAATGGGGCACCAGGAGATAGACCCAGGGGTAGAGGTAACTTGTACAATCAGGTAGATATGCTGTTTACCCAGTTAAATCGGTTGAGCGAACAAATCGCTAATATGAGTCAAAAATCTACGGCTCAGCAACCGGACAATACTTTTTTAGGGGTACAGCCAGTGGTCAGCAGTGGACCACAGGCACAGTCATAAATACTGCAGCATCACCTGAGGGGGAGGGGAGAGATATACAAAATGTAATAATAAATATCAATGATACTAATCATGTTCTCTCCCCACAGACCGAAAACGGACAATTTAGCTGTGATGACAGACAACCTCATCCGGGAAAAATTAACAAAACTCTTCCCTTGCAGCTCTCTCCTAACCTTATCTCCACAGATGCAGTACACAAGAATCCAGCCGACCCTGTCATAGAGGAAACAGGTAGGTATGAAGCTTCCTCTGTACAGGAAAACGTGGCGAATTCAGGTAACACGTGGCGAAGCCCACAGATGTATGAGAATGCCAATTTTATGTGTGAAATGGTAGAAAATGCAGGAAGATATTATGTATTAGTTGAGCTGCAAGATTCAGTCTCCAACCCTATCATGGGATTAGTTGACACTGGATCTCAGGCAACTATTTTATCCCACAGGTACTACACACAGCTAAATGAGCTAACACTCCATAAACCTAAAATAAAAGAATTTGACGGTTCTCTAATAGGAGTTGGGGGTGATTCTCTAAAAGTCTACGGTACGGCCTGGTTAAAATTTAAATTGGGGAACAGGGTCATAAGACACCCTGTCATTATAGTGGATCTGCCAACTGATCGTTTAATTATTGGTAGTGATCTCCTGAAGCGATTAAGTACCATAATTGATTGCATAAATAATGTAATTTGGTCACAAGTTAAACGGCCTATCAATTATGAAAAATCTGGTATATATCGCACCCGACATAGCTGTCACGTGGTGGAAGAGAAACCAGACGCTCTGGAGATTCATTTCAGGAATAACTATGTACCTGAAATCACTATTCTACAAATAGATGATCAGACTCCTTTAAGTGGCTCTGATGGTAATACTTTAAAAATTTCGCCTGGAAAAATAGCGAATATTTCTCTAGATGGCGATGTATTAACCATATCACTCCACAAGGGGGATCATAAAATCCCTAAGGGGGGAGGCCACACTCAATACCTCACAGGGATTGAGAGAGTTAAAGAGGATCTATTTATCCCTATACAAGTGCATGACCTTGGTAAAACCAAGTATGCTAAATTAAACTTAAAACAGGAAGCTAGCTATATAAGCGAAGGTTATTAGCGCAAATAGCTGAACCTAAAGTGATTAAATATCTTTCTCCCCAAGACCACTGTGTCAATGGCCTGGATGACAGGTCTGAAAGCTATAACATCACAGCTAAGTGCTTATTATCTATCTCTATTGGTAATAAGGCAGTGAAGCACCTGTTTTTAGTTTTAAATACTCCCCATAATCAAATATACATTGGCAATGATATCTTACATAGATATGCCATACAAATAGATTTGATTAATTCTTGCCTCTGGAGCAGGTTAAAGGGGGACCCTGAGGTATTTCAGGATGAAAATGCAGCCCTGAAATCAAACCAGCAATTGCCATATGCTGTAAATATGCAGGTATCTAGCGATGTTATAATTCCTGCTGGGGCTGATAAATTTCTTTTACCCTTACAGGTAAAGAGAGATCAGAAATTAAAAACTTCGGAAACACTGATTTGCCTCTCCCATAGAATACAAAATCTGGGTGTCACAGTAACCTACACTCCTATGGTGAATATTGGAACGATTCCACTACATATTATTGTGCATAACATGACCCCACAGGATATAACATTATCCAAGGGATCTACCATAGGATATGCACTGGAATCAAGTTATTACACTTTTGGATTCCAGAATAATGTAATTTGGCTAATACCTGAAGGATACTTAACTGAAGAACAATTTATAGAACAATCCTTTGCATCTATGCCAGAGGGTCTATTTAATGTTCAGTCTATTTATCCCTTCAGCTCAGAGAAAGGCATCTGTAAAATTGAAGAAGCCTCTCTAGTGTTTGATCAGCCAATCAAACAGCAAGATTACCCCAATACCCAGAGTCATGGGAGCAATGTAAAATATAATCAAGGGGATCTCACCTCTAGGTTGGAAGAAGCCTATGAAATAGGACAGCCTGAAATCTTTCCAGGATTTCAGCAAATAGTCGAAGAGCAAATATCCTTAGCTAATGGCTGTTCCAGCGATGATGAACGCCAACAGCTGCGAGAACTCCTGATGGAGTACAAGGATATTTTTGCTAAGGATTCTTATGACTGTGGTACTACAGACTTGCACATTGCAAGAATACATACAGATCCCGATGCGCCACCTGTATTTATCAAACAATACAGACTTCCCTTAGCCTCATATGATTCTCTTGCAGAGATCATAAGGAATTTGGAAGAAAGAGGTATTATCAGACAGGTGCACAGCTCTTATAATAATCCTATTCTAGGTGTCCTTAAGCCCAATGGACAATGGCATTTGTGCGCTGACTTAAGACAGCTAAACAAACGAGTATACATGTCTGGCTGGCCTGTACCATACATTGACCAGTGCCTAGCACAAATGCAGGGATCCAAGATATTCACTTCCATTGATTGTGCACAGGGATACTGGACCATAAAGGTACATGAAGAGGACCAATATAAGCTAGCATTCTCCTTCCAAAGGGTCCACTATGCATTCCAGAGACTTCCATTTGGATACATAAATTCTGGACATGAATTTGCTGTATTCATGCATAAGGCTATGCCTGATGCACTGGAAAGGGGGACCTTATATTATGTTGATGATGTTTTAATCAAAAGCACAGACTTTGAAAAACATGTCACAGAGCTTAAACACGTCCTCAGCCAACTTAAAAGGGCAGGTGTCAAATTATCCCTACAAAAAGCTCAATGGTGCCGCACTCGTGTAAATTTCTTGGGACATGAAGTTACCTCTGAAGGATTAAATCCCCAAAAGAAAAAGGTGGAAGCTATAGTGAATTCTAAAAACTCAACTAATTTAAAGGAATTGAGATCATTTCTGGGTATGACGAATTATTCTCGCAAATTCATTGATAATTATGCGGAATTAGCTAAACCACTACTACTTCTTCTAAAGAAAGATGTGAAATGGCACTGGAGTGAGTCTCAAGATACAGCCATCAGAGAGCTGAAGAGAAAACTCACTCAAGCACCTTGCTTAGCGTACCCTGAAGGTGGTAAACCTTTCTTCTTAGAGACAGGTTACACAGATATAAGCATGAGTGCTGTTTTATACCAAAAGCATGATAATTTGAACAAAGCCATTGCTTATGCGAGCAAAAATCTATCCCCAGTAGAAATAAAATTTAGCGATTGCGAAAAAGCCCTCTTATCTACTGTATGGGCTCTACAAAATTTCTGCAGCTATATACAGGGCGAGAAAATAATTGTAGAAACGGCCCACCAGCCTTTGCTATATTTGCAAAGTGAGAGAATAAGAGATGGGAATTTGTCTAATAGCCGCATAACAGCGTGGACTCTTTCCTTACAAGGGTGGCCACTAGAAATTCGCTACAAGCAGAATAAAAAGAATCCAGTCGCACAAGGGCTTGCTGAGCTCCACGACTGTACTGCTAGAGATACTGGGGAAGAATTATCAGAAGATGATTTTCTGGAGGAACAATTGCTTTCCCCATATAAAATATACAATGAGGACCATTGTCAAACACTACCTTGGGTGTATGTTGATGGTTGTTCTTACCATGCCACTATTGATAATGAGCGCAGATTAGTCGCTGGCATTGGTATAACTGGGGTAAATGGATTCCCAAATATATCTATAGGTTTCAACATTGGACCAAGATCCAGTCAAGTTGCAGAACTAACTGCTGTTTTCAAAACCATTGAAATGGCTATTGAAGATGGTATTCATGAATTTGTGATCATAACTGACTCAAATTATGTGCGTGACAGTTTTGTTGAATACCTGCCAACTTGGAAAAGAAATGGCATGCAGAAAAGCAATAACAAACCAGTCAAGCATGGCAAGTTGTTCTGCGAGATTGATAATCTGGTGGTATCAAATGATTTAACCATACACTGGAAAAAGACCAAGGGTCATTCCAGAGTTCTAGGTCCTGATAAGGAAGGCAATGACCTTGCGGATTCATTAGCCAAACAAGGAGCCATAACTGGAGAACTCGTTAATATTGACCACTTAATGGGTGTAATTCAGGTAGAAAGCCATTACCAGAAACCAGGCAAAACAACAGAAGTGAGCCTAACTTGGTACAATGGAGTCAGGATTCTCCTAGTGAGGACCTGATCACTAGTCAAAAAGAAGACCCCATTGTAGGCATCTTCTATAAACACATAGAAGATCCTGAAAGCAACCCCATCTCAAAAGATGATTGTATTGGCAAAGAAGATCTGAGAATCTTAATAAAATCTAAATCACAATTCAAGTTACAGGACGGTTTGTTAATTAGAACCTCCAAAACTGGCATCCAGCATTGGGTAGTACCCACCAAGTTCAGGGGTCTAATGCTTCAACATGCCCATGATGCTCCCACATCTGGTCATCGTGGTGCCAAACTCACGTATGAAATATTGCGTGATTACGCTTTTTGGCCACACATGTTGAAAGATGTTCAAACCTACTGTCAAGGGTGTTTAATCTGCCCACAATTCCAACCCACTGCACCAACGCATAGAGTGCCCTTGCAGAAAAGGGGGATGGTAATGCCATGGTCAGATATACAAATTGATTTTATTGGTCCGGTAACAAGGTCATCAAGAGGTAACAAGTACATGTTAACAGTGACATGCCTGTTCACTAAATGGGTAGAGTGCATTAGTGCACCTAACATAGTGCTGAAACATGTGCAGCATTGCTCATCAACCATGTATTTTCCAGATTTGGTTTGCCCCAAAGAATTGAATCAGATCGGGGGACCCACTTCACTAGCGAAGTGATGACCAAAATGTGGAAAATACTAGGGGTTAAAAGAAAGCTCCATATTGCTTATAGAGCTGCCTCAAGTGGTGGTGTAGAGCGTTACAACCAGTCCATTGTTAAAATCCTCAAAAAGTTTGTGAGTGAAACAGGTAAAGACTGGGATGTAAAACTACCTCTAGTCTTAATGGCATTGAGAGCAACTCCAAGTAGTGCTACCAAAATGTCACCTTTTGAGCTGATGACTGGTAGAAGAATGGTTCTACCTCAACATCTGCTATACCGTACATCAGACCAAAACTTGATAAACGCTGCCAATACACATCAATATGTGGAAAACCTAAGAAAACACCTGCAATATGCATTTGCATTTGCTCAAAGGAATTTAGAAAGATCCGCAACTGCCACTAAAACATACTATGATCTCAAAACATCCAAAAAGGAATATGAAATAAATGATAAAGTTTATCTTTATAACTTTGGAAGAGATCAGGTTAGGGAGAAGAAATTTCTTCCCTCATGGAAAGGTCCTTTTGTCATTACCGACAAAATATCTCCAGTGGCCTATAAAATACGGATCCCCAAAAATGAAAGTTTCATAGATAAATGGGTCCATATCAATCAATTGCGGGCATGTCATCCCAGATCCCAACTACAAGTCATAGAGGGAGAATGAAGTGTCATATCCCCAAATGAACTAAAGACATACTGTAGTTTAAATATGCCTAACTGATAAACATGAAGGCTAAAAATAACAAACTTTCTACATAGAAGACTGTCCATGACGTGTACGGTCAACATCCTCACCAAATACCACTAACTTTGATCCAATTCAAATACATGTGTCATACCTATTTTTGAATTGGAAAGGGGGATTTATGTCAAGGTATTTGAAATATTATTAAATAATATATAGAAGTATATTTATCTTTATTTAATAAAGCTGTGGATGTGCACATGGTCTGTAAACCAAAGGATTATTTCTAAGAGTTCTCCCCCACTTCTTCAATTAACACAGGTAAAATTCTGAATACACATCTCCAGGATGTCTCCAAAGGCTTGACAATACAACATTTGGTTTAATTAAAATGTAGCCAGAGTTTCAGAAAACCATATGCATGACTGCTTGGGAATGTGAGATAAAATCTATTTACCCCTCCCAATATACCTAGGAATCTAGCTCAGGTGACAAGTCATGTGAGATTTTCAGCATTTGCCCTTTGGTGCAGGGGACCCCATGTGGAGTGGGAGACAGGGAGTCTGAAGTTACTGAAAGGGCAGTTAGAACATTAGGATAACAGCACATGAATTGAAAACAACTGTAGTTAGATTTCAAATAAAATATACTAGGAAAATAAATACAAGACATACAGGTTTTGAAAACATAAAAGATCTTACTTAGCCTATGTGTTTTTAAGAATATAAATAAATACTTGTGAACCTGGAAAGAAATAATTGATGATACTGAATCTTATTTCAGATGGACCCTAGACATATGAATGCTTGGATCACTTCTAATAATTATTTCTATTTTTATTGCAGACAACCATTGGTCATGGGCATCAATCTATGCACTTAGAAAGAGATGGAATGCCTGCATGAAATGAAATAAATCATATCATATGAATGTGAAATAAATGTTTATAAAGTTTTAAATACATCTTGTAAAATATAGTGAGATGAAGATATGGAAGTTACTTTGATGTGATATCACTATGAAATATACATTTTTTTGTTAGGCTAAATGAAATATAAATTATTTTAATATAATGCTAGATGTATTTGATGTTTCATATCAAAACGATTAGGAAATTAATCTGACACTGCTCCATCTATGATTGATGTTGAGAGAGATTAATACAAGAAATTATGGCAGCTATTACATAGTTTAAAGAAATATTTCACTGTCTAAAAATGTTTTAGAAATGTTAAGGATGAATTTGTTTTATGCTATCTGCTACCACCGAAGGGCCGATACCGGTATAGCAGTTGAGATTTAACTGCTTAAAGGATGCGTTTCCGTGGTGACCAAGGGCCAATCCAAATAGACATCCCACCTAACCAATGGGATGGTCAGATCTCGTAGGGCCACTCCCATGGTTTCATCAATGAATGAAAAAGTTATTTAAGTGAATGCATGAAGAAGAACTGGGACAGATTTTGCTGACTTGAATGATACACTGCTGGGCGTCCAAAATACATTCTAAACAAGCTGATCTACCTTTTTCTCAGTGATTGCAAAAATGTACTTAAATATTTTCTGAGATGAAACAAGGAATCCTTGGTAACTGAACTATCTATTTTGGTAACGTATATATATATATAAAGAAAGAGGGTTGAAATTAATATTTTGACACAGATATATGCATAATAGCTGTAGTTTATATTCAGTCTGTATATTGTTAAATACATATCCTTGATGCTAAATTGTTTTATCTATACAACTGTAGAGTTATAACTCAGAATTGGATCTTTACATAAATAATACATACAATTTCTGATGTTTTTTAATAGAAGTGTATATTGTACTATTGCTTAAATTAGCACTGTAAATCATATTGCTGAATGTTTGTAACTGCTATTTTAGGTCTCATTGTAATATTTTAAATGCAAATGAAAGATTGGTTTTAAAGTAAATTGGCATGAGCTTTACATAGCATATTTTAAATAGTTTTTGTTTTAACGTATATAATATTGACTCATATTCTAATCATTACAAATATTTACGTATCAACATGTTCATAGTTATTTACTAATAATAAAGAATTCAGATATTTAGATTAATTTTATTGTCTTAGCAAATGTATATTTGATGGCAGGTTTAGTTTAAAGGAAGATTGTTAAATATATTCCCTGCCATATACTTACACATTGTTTAGAGAATACTGCTAAGATTTTCATAAATATACTGACAGGAGTGTGCTGCTGCGAAGTTGCAACAATGTTGGATTAGTGAGGGTGAGGTTTAGCTTACCTTTAAGTAGTCAGCTCCCAAGGCCCAAACCCTCTTTTCCAGCTCGTCTTCACAGCGTCAGGATCATCTGTCATGATTCCTGTGGAAGAAGATGTCGGAATTGGATGAGCTGATGATCGATGAGTTTGATTCAGGAGAAGATGTGGTGCAGCCTTCCCCCCCCTCGCCCGGTGAGTCGTGCCCCGGGGTCTAGCCTGTACCCTGAGGTTATGGTTGTCTCCCTCTCTCCCACCCCTCCTTTAATCCCCCCTCCAGTGTTAGAAGTGGGTCCCCAGGTAGCAGAAGGGGATGTGGTAGGCGAGCAGGGCTCTGTTCCCAGTGCGAGTGGCGTCGGGGGTGAGGCCTTACCTGAACCGGTCACTCTTACCGGTGTGAGGCGGTCTCCCACGGCGGGTTGCGCTGCTCCAATCTTTGGCAGCGGTGCTTTCCGGCGGGGGGGCCGGCATCCCAGGGCGGTCCTCCAGCTTCGGTTCGTGCGTCGGCGGCCACGCGGGTATCCATGGCCGCGTCAGGGCCCGTCTCTTCCGGTTTGGCCGTTTCCGGTGACGTCACTTCCGGGTGACGTCACTTCCGGTGACGTCATGTCCGGGAAACGCCATTCCGGAATCCAGAGGCAAGCGGGCAGCATCGTCGTCTCCGCCGGGGTACACAGGTAAGAGAGGGGTACCCCGGGGGGGGCGGCGAAGCCCGCGGGGGGTGCGCAGCGAGGCTCAATTACTCAGCGCCTGCGTGGGGACACTGATTTGGCGGCCATTGAAAGGGGTAGAAGGTTGCATGAGGGATCTCATGAGCAGGCCGCAAGCCTGACCGGGGGTATGATGGCACTTGATGGTGCTCCGATCAGGGCAAATAGTGGGTCTGAGGGGCAAGTAGTTTCTAAGGGGCAAGTAGCAAGGGCACATTCAACCGGAAGGCCCCAGATTGGGGAAACAGGCGTTAATGAGCAGGCCGCAGGCCTGACGGGGAAAATGCAGACTGCGCAACAAGTTGTAGGGCCTCAGGCCGCAATCACGCAGGGCGGGGGCAAGCGTCGGCCCGCGAATACATTGCGGCCTAGCAGACGCCGTAGTACTGCGTCACGCAGCAAACGTAGCGCCCGACAGGGTGCGCGGGCAGCGCCCGCGGGTGTGGCCCTCAGCGGGGCTCCCCCAGGCGTTGTTACTAGGGCCTCTGCAAAGAAAGGCCCAGTTATCACGCCCAGTCTATGTCAGGGCACGCAGGCTGTGACTGAACAGAGCAGACAAGTGCAGTTTGGTAATGCAGTGATGAATGTGCGTATGGCTGATATGGTTGATGATGGTATTGTGGAGTGTGGCAGTGATCACAGGAGCCCCAGTCCCTTAGGGTCCCGTGGTAATGTGGTTGGTGGGCCTTCGTCCCCTTCCCTGGGTACTCCTCTTTCGCATTTTTCTCCACAGATCATTATGGAACCCAGAACTGCATTACTGCCACTCCAGGCCACCCCCCAGTGCCGTTGAGAGGGAGCCACAGTCTCAGGAGCAGCCATCCACTTCTTCTGGTCCTGTCCCGGTGCAACGCCTCTTGGGAGCTGGTAAGCACACTATTACTTTTTAACGTAGTGTTTTAAGCTCATCCTCGGATGATTCAGGTTCTGAAAGTGATAGATCCCTGGGGTTGGAAGCGAAAGGGCAAAAAAGAATGTATAGGATGGTGAAGTGGTTAGTGGAAGAAAGGAAGGCTATGGGTCTCCCCCTCCCCCCTGGTTCATCCCGCATGGAACCCACTGTTCCTATGCTGACACCTCCTGCGTCAACAGACTTAGTTAGCCTGGTTATGGGGAACAGGCGCAGGGCAGCTGTACATGGGGACACTGACACATGGCCTGCGTTTAGTCTACATGAACATCTCAAATCTAAGATGGTTTGGCGCATTCAGGGTGGGAGGTATGTGCACATGTTTGAGCTTATCGCCAAAAAGAAATGGCGGATGATGGCACAGGCCCGAAAAAATTTAAACGTCCTGATTCCTATGAGGAATGGCACAAGTGCCTTCGGGTTTATGCGTCCTGTTATATCTCTAAATTCCCCGATCAAGCTTTGAACATCCTGAAATATCAGGATTCCATTGAAACAGTGTACGAGAAGTACAGGGAGGGAGCTTGGAGGGACTACGACGCTGCCTTCCATAGGAAGATGGTTGGGAACCCTCTCCTTACTTTCGGTGACGTTGATTCACGTTTGTGGGCGCAATTGGGTCCTGAAAAACAGGCGGCGCCTGTTATAGCGGTCGGAGAATCGGGGGGCGTTAAGGCCTCACAGCGCTCTCGACGGCGGCCCAAAGGGGTGTGCTGGCGCTTCCAGGACAAATCGTGTACCAGGGGAGCGGCATGCGCATTTCGGCACGTGTGCAAAACCTGCGGTGGCGGCCACTCGGGGTCCGAGTGTACCAGAACCCAGGACGCGGGTCGTTCCCAGGAGAGACCAGCAGCTGGCTCCAAACCTTTCCCTGTTGGAAAGGGCGGCCACACCTCTGAAGGTGACCGTAATTGAGAAATGGCTGCTGCTGTACCCGTTTAAGGAGGCCGTCTTGCTGCTTAAAGGTGGTCTGCGGTCGGGAATTGTTATCCCAGTCGGATCGCACATGGAGGGTTCCTCGTCACGCAGGAACCTAAAATCCGCATATCAGTTTCCTGAGGTTTTGCAGGATAAACTGAATAAAGAAATTGGGCTGGGTCGTATGGCAGGTCCATTTGAGGAGATTTCCCTCCCAGGGCTGGTTGTTTCACCTTTGGGGTAGTCCCAAAAAAGGAGCCGGGTAAATTCCGGCTCATCCAACACCTGTCCTTCCCGAAGGGTCGTTCGGTGAATGACGCCATACCCCCTGAGCTTAGCTCAGTTTTTTTTACCAATCATTTGATGAAGCGTTGGGGCTAGTTCGCCGGCCGGGGGCCGGAGCCCTGATGGCAAAGCTGGATGTAGAATCTGCTTTTCGGCTCCTGCCTATTCACCCCTCCTCTTTTAGGCTCATGGGGTGTTATTTTGAGGGGCAGTACTACGTGGACAAATGCTTGCCCATGGGGTGCTCAATTTCGTGTGCTTACTTCGAGGCTTTCAGCTGCTTCTTGCACTGGGCCATCGCGGAGGTGGCCGGATTCGATGGCCTGGCACACTACTTGGATGATTTTCTGCTGGTTGGGCGGACAGGATCATCCGAGTGTGCTTTCTTGATGAAAATCACCAGGGTTCTGATGGATAGAATGGGAGTTCCTCTGGCGGAGGACAAGTCCCAGGGTCCTTGCACGTGCCTTACTTTCTTGGGCATCGAAGTTGATTCAGTGGCAGGGCAGTGCCGTCTGCCACAAGAAAAAATTCAGCGCATGTTGGAGTTAGTACGCGCTATGAGAACAGAGCTGTATCGCTCCGTAAAAGACCTTCAAATCCTATTGGGTTTGCTGAACTTTGCTGGCAGGATTATTCCTATGGGTAGAATATTCCTCCGCAGGCTCGAGAGGCAGCTGTGCAGAGAAAGATCGCAGACCCGGAGGTTCCGGGTGTCCGCTGAGATGGTGGAAGGTCTGGGAAGAATTTCTTCTCCACTTTAACGGGATCTGCCTGTGGCGGGAGGTGGTTCCTTCTAACGCAGTGATCCAGTTGTTCACTGATGCGGCTGGGTCCCACGGGTACGGGGCTTTCTTGGCCGGGCAATGGAGCGCCGGCCCATGGCCCGCCGCGTAGATAGAAAGAGGCTTGGTCAGAAACCTATGCCTTCTTGAACTGTTTCCCATACTGGTCGCTCTTGACATTTGGGGCAATCAGCTTCGCGATCGTGAGGTGATTTTCTGGACGGATAACATGAGCGTTGTTTATGCTGTCAACAGGCTCTCATCTAGTTCCCCTCCGGTTGTGCGGTATTTGAGACTGTTGGTGCTGAGGTGTCTGCACCTGAATATTGTGTTCCGTGCTAAGCATGTCCCGGGCATCCAGAATAGGATTGCGGATGCGCTCTCCCGTTTTCAATGGGAAGCATTTTATGCATTGGTGCCCGATGCGGACACTAATGGATTGTCCTGTCCCACTTACTTATGGCAGGTGGCGCTGGATGGGGCCCCCTGATTGCGATGGTTCGTGCTTCCCTCGCTCCGTCTACCTGGGCTACCTATGTGAAATACTGGACGGAGTGGATTGCTTTTTGTGACTTCAGGTGCCGTCCCTCCTGTGACGGGGACCAGTGGGGCTTACTAGAATGGATTACCAAACTTAAAGGTAATGGTGTTTCGAAGACTGCGGTGGGATCACGCCTGGCGGCAGTGTCCTTTTTCTGCAAGTTGTATGGGCTTGCTGACTCCTCGAAGACCTTCCTGGTTAGGCAGGTACTTCGAGGCTGGGGGCGTATGGCGCCCAGGGTCAGGGATTTCAGGGAACCAGTTACCATTGAGTGTCTGGTAACGTTGTGCCGAGTTTTGCCGGCGGTTTGTTCATCCGCCTACGAGGCTACCCTGTTCTCAGCCGCCTTTGGGCTGGCTTTTCACGGGGCTCTTAGGGTAGGGGAAATTGTCCCGCCCTCTAAGAGGAAGATGGGCGGCCTTTTGCTGCCCCATGTTAGAGACGATGGGTTGTCTATTTTGGTCTTTCTCCCCAGATCCAAAACAGACCAAGAAGGGAGAGGTGCCTGGTTAGCTTTGCCGGCCCATGATGAATCTGTTTGCTGCCCGGTCAGACTGATTAAGGCCTATATGGACATGCGTCCTGAGGGTTTCTCACAATTTCTACTTCACTAGGACGGTTCCCCGTTGACTAGGTTCCAGTTTAGAAAGGTGTTGGCCTGGGCAGCATCAAGGGCAGGTCTTGACCCAAGGGTCATTGCTCCCCATTCCTTTAGGGTGGGCGCCGCCACCACTGCCGCTAGTTTAGGATGGTCGGCTGACCATATCAGAGCTCTGGGGAGATGGAGGTCGCAAAGGTATCTTTTATATGTTAGGCCTTTGACTGTTTAGAAGTGATTATGTTTTGCAGGTGCAATGGTTAACCTCTGTTTCTTTTCTTAGGACCAAGGAGCGGTCCACTGAGAGTATGGATTACGGGGCATTCATACATCCACTGGGCGGAGCTTCGGGCGATTACGAGACCAGATGGGCGTCAGCTGGGGTTTCCCTCTTCCTGAGTCACTGTTAGGTGTTTAGGGCGCAGGGGGCTTACGTGGCAGGCTCTGCCTGAGTTGCTACAGGGGGCCTTGCGCAGGTGGCAGAAACCCCATGTACTTATCATCCACGCAGGTGGAAATGATATGGGGCTCCTACCGTGCAAGCAGCTCAGTGCGGTTATTCAGTCGGATCTGCGCACGATTCAGTCAGGATAGGCTGGTCTAACATCATTCCCAGGATAGAATGGCGCCATATGCAGTTTCATTGCGCAGCTTTCCAGGTCTGCAAGAAAATTAACAGAGAAGTTAGGATTTTCTTAGGGCAGTCAGGAGGGTTTGTTGTGGAACATGGGAACATATCAACGGCTGAGAGGTGCCTCTACAGAAGGGACGGGGTGCCCCTCTCTGAGAGGGGCATTGACCTGTTCCTCTGTAATTTGAGGCGTGCTATACTTAATCATCTATAGGTGTGGCGGCAAGAGGTGAGCCTGTTGGGCTATCTCTTGTGGCGGTTGGTCCGCGCCCCGGTTTGCCATCAGAGGTAGAGTGACGGCTGCCCAGGGGAGGGTGATCTCTGCAGGCGCGCGCCTGGGGTCCCTCCCATTCTAAGATGCAGACAACTCCCTAAGCTCCTGCGGCAGCTGAGCTCCGCTTGTGTGGGCATTCACGGGCGCGGTCCATTCTTCCTAGCAGGGGGGTTCATACTCCTAACTAGATTGCCGCCACATGTTTTAGCTGGCCCCGTTGAGTCCAGCCGGTTCTCAGGTTCTACAATAAATGTGACCCTCGGGTCTTTTCCCATATATCTGTGTCTGCGTATTACAGTTTTATGTAAAGTTATTTAAGAGTTTATATTTGTACATAGTTATGTTGTTGAGTCAGTTTTATGGCTCCAGTTATTAAAGTTTATCCAGCAAGCCAGGAGGATAGGGCATTTAATTAATTAAGACAGTGGAGGGCAGCATAGCCCAGAACGACCATAATAATTAAGGCCCTTAGGAGTGTGCTGCTGTGAAGTTGCAACAATGTTGCATTAGTGAGGGTGGGGTTTAGCTTACCTTTAAGTAGTCAGCTCCCAAAACCCAAACCCTCTTTTCCAGCTCATCTTCACAGCGTCCCTCCCTCCCTCCCTGCATTGGTTCATACGGCAATCTTTAGGCTGCTACATCACCAGGGTGTTTCAGCTAGGTGTCCGAGGCTGAATGAGAGCTACGCGGCTTGTTTCCTTAAGTCCAAGGACAGTAGTTTTTGACTCCCCAGGTAGTGGCATGGATACGCGTCTAGTCACACCTGGTCCTACTGGTTCGGAGATCTTTACTTTACACCCTGGTTAGGCGGTTGGTCCCGCGCCCAGGGTTTGCCATCAGAGGTAGAGTGACGGCTGCCCAGGGGAGGGTGATCTCTGCAGGCGCGCGCCTGGGGTCCCTCCCATTCTAAGATGCCGAGAACTCCCTAAGCTTCTGCGGCAGCTGAGCTCCGCTTGTGTGGGCATTCACGGGCGCAGTCCATTCTTCCTAGCAGGGGGTTCCTACTCCTAACTAGATTGCCGCCACATGTTTTAGCTGGCCCCGTTGAGTCCAGCCGGTTCTCAGGTTGTGCGTATGGTGCATGAGATGTAATTGTGTGTCACACTGGTGTATGTGCGTATGGTGCATGAGATGTATGTGTGTCACACTGGTGTATGTGCGTTTGGTGCATGAGATGTATATGTGTCACACTGGTGTATGTGCGCATGGTGCATGAGATGTATGTGTGTCACACTGGTGTATGTGCGTATGGTGCATGAGATGTATGTGTGTCACACTGGTGTATGTGCGTATGGTGCATGAGATGTATGTGTGTGACACTGGTGTATGTGCGTATGGTGCATGAGATGTATGTGTGTCACACTGGTGTATGCGCGTATGGTGCATGAGATGTATGTGTGTCACACTGGTGTATGCGCGTATGGTGCATGAGATATATGTGTGTCACACTGGTGTATCTGCGTATGGTCCAGAGATGTATATGTGTCACACTGGTGTATGTGCATATGGTGCATGAGATGTATGTGTCACACTGGTGTATGTGCGTATGGTGCATGAGATGTGTTACGGTACCAACAGTGTACCAAGGTTAATACCAGATGAACAATGTCCTGCATAGGGAATCAGCAATTCACAACCCAGCCAGTTTCAGGTTTAAAACAGAATGTCATTTATTAAAGGCTAGATGCCTAGTATTTATACAGGTTTGACCCCAGATGGGGGGGTTGAAAGACTCTTGTACATTAGGTAAAAGGGGAAGACGCCCTTTTACATGATGCAATAGGATTACATTACTTAAATACTTTAAACACAAGACACTCTGGGCTCTTCTTATCA
Organism: Bombina bombina; assembly: GCF_027579735.1. Taxonomy (NCBI): domain Eukaryota; kingdom Metazoa; phylum Chordata; class Amphibia; order Anura; family Bombinatoridae; genus Bombina; species Bombina bombina. The sequence goes on from NC_069502.1 coordinate 28,517,326, forward strand.
CTTAGGCGTTTTCTCTCTGGAGGTGATCAAACAATAGAATGCTTAGCACTAATTAGATTATAGCTGGAGCCAGCAACTCTGTCTTTAGAAATTAGTTTCTTAGCTAAACACAGTTAACTGCTTCAGTCCTGACAGAAGGGTCTGTCACAAGATGTATATGTGTCACACTGGTGTATGTGCGTATGGTGCATGAGATGTATGTGTGTCACATTGGTGTATGTGCGTATGGTGCATGAGATGTATGTGTGTCACACTGGTGTATGCGCATATGGTGCATGAGATGTATGTGTGTCACACTGGTGTATGTGCGTATGGTGCATGAGATGTATGTGTGTCACACTGGTGTATGTGCATATGGTGCATGAGATGTATGTGTGTCACACTGGTGTATGTGCGTATGGTGCATGAGATGTATGTGTGTCACACTGATGTATGTGCGTACGGTGCATGAGATGCATGTGTGTCACACTGATGTATGTGCGTACGGTGCATGAGATGTATGTGTGTCACACTGGTGTATGTGCGTACGGTGCATGAGATGCATGTGTGTCACACTGGTGTATGTGCGTATGGTGCAAGAGATGCATGTGTGTCACACTGGTGTATGTGCGTATGATGCATGACATGTATGTGTGCCAAACTGGTGTATGTGCGTATGGTGCATGAGATGTTTGTGTGTCACACTGGTGTATGTGCGTATGGTGCATGAGATGTATGTGTGTCACACTGGTGTATGTGCGTATGGTGCATGAGATGTATGTGTGTCACACTGGTGTATGTGCGTATGGTGCATGAGATGTATGTGTGTCACACTGGTGTATGTGCGTATGGTGCATGAGATGTATCTGTGTCACACTGGTGTATGTACGTATTTTGCATGAGATGTATGTGTGTCACACTGGTGTATGTGTGTATGGTGCATGAGATGTATGTGTGTCACACTGGTGTATGTGCGTATGGTGCATGAGATGTATGTGTGTCACACTGGTGTATGTGCGTATGGTGCATGAGATGTATGTGTGTCACACTGGTGTATGTGCGTATGGTGCATGAGATGTATGTGTGTCACACTGGTGTATGTGCGTATGGTGCATAAAATGTATGTGTGTCACACTGGTGTATGTGCGTATGGTGCATGAGATGTATGTGTGTCACACTGGTGTATGTGCGTATGGCGCATGACATGTATGTGCGTCACACTGGTGTATGTGCGTATGGTGCATGAGATGTATGTGTGTCACACTGGTGTATGTGCGTATGGTGCATGAGATGTATGTGTGTCACACTGGTGTATGTGCGTATGGTGCATGAGATGTATGTGTGTCACACTGGTGTATGTGCATATGGTGCATGACATGTATATGTGTCACACTGGTGTATGTGCGTATGGTGCATGAGATGTATGTCTGTCACACTGGTGTATGTGCGTATGGTGCATGAGATGCATGTGTGTCACACTGGTGTATGTGCGTATGGTGCATGAGATGTATGTGTGTCGCACTGGTGTATGTGCGTATGGTGCATGAGATGTATAGCTGTCACACTGGTGTATGTGCGTATGGTGCATGAGATATATATGTGTCACACTGGTGTATGTGCGTATGGTGCATGAGATATATATGTGTCACACTGGTGTATGTGCGTATGGTGCATGAGATATTTGTGTGTCACACTGGTGTATGTGCGTATGGCGCATGACATGTATGTGCGTCACACTGGTGTATGTGCGTATGGTGCATGAGATGTATGTGTGTCACACTGGTGTATGTGCGTATGGTGCATGAGATGTATGTGTGTCACACTGGTGTATGTGCGTATGGTGCATGAGATGTTTGTGTGTCACACTGGTGTATGTGCGTATGGCGCATGACATGTATGTGCGTATGGTGTATGTGCGTATGGTGCATGAGATGTATGTGTGTCACACTGGTGTATGTGCGTATGGTGCATGAGCTGTATGTGTGTCACACTGGTGTATGTGCGTATGGTGCATGAGTACGGCTTTCTGCGCCGAAACATGTTAGTCTGTTTAGTAGGGGTTTTTTATCCCCTCTCTCTATGTGCTTAATTTGAACCGTTATACAATAAAGTTAATTTATTTTAAAACTTGAGATGCCTAGCGGACTTTTTCTCTCTTTTTGTGGACTCTCCTTTGCCAGTGCTAAGCACCTGGCTGCATTGCCCGCTGGAATATATGACCAAGAGGATACACCGAAACAGGCAATTTTATTACCCGAAAGCAAGGATTTCCAATACCCGGTGCAAACAGCGATCACACTTGCACGCACTATACCGGAAGTAGGGGGCCCCATTGGATTGCAGACCCTGCTTTGAAACACCCTTTGGACCAACAGGATTGCATTGGAGGCTTGGCTTCCAACGCGTACCAATCCACAAGGAGGATTGAGTCACTCCCAAGACACAGACGCTCCCAGGCTGTCGGAGAAGACGCTTACTCCGCGGATATTGGACGGGCCGGTGCCCGGTAAAGCACGACAGCTGGTGAGTGGATTAAGCCATTTGGGACTGTTTCAGTTTGTTTACTACCGTAAGGGGCTCCCTAGGATTGATATCGAAAGTGCATTTCTGTTAATGGAGTATGATCTAGGCACTCGAAGTGCTACAGCATAATTGTGATTGTGTGTCCTAGACTGTTTTTTCTATACTGATTACATTGGTCGATGAAATTTGTATCAGGCGCACCGGGTATAATAATATACTTATGAATACTACATTGAAGTTTATCCTTATGTATGTGTGTCACACTGGTGTATGTGTGTATGGTGCATGAGATGTATGTGTGTCACACCGGTGTATGTGTGTATGGTGCATGAGATGTATGTGTGTCACACTGGTGTATGTGCGTATGGTGCATGAGATGTATGTGTGTGACACTGGTGTATGTGCGTATGGTGCATGAGATGTATGTGTGTCACACTGGTGTATGTGCGTATGGTGCATGAGATGTATATGTGTCACACTGGTGTATGTGCATATGGTGCATGAGATGTATGTGTGTCTCACTTGTGTATGTGCGTATGGTGCATGAGATGCATATGTGTCACACTGGTGTATGTGCATATGGTGCATGAGATGTATGTGTGTCACACTGGTGTATGTGCGTATGGTGCATGACATGTATGTGTGTCACACTGGTGTATATGCGTATGGTGCATGAGATGTATGTGTGTCACACTGGTGTATGTGTGTATGGTGCATGAGATGTATGTGTGTCACACTGGTGTATGTGCGTATGGTGCATGAGATGTATGTGTGTCACACTGGTGTATGTGCGTATGGTGCATGAGATGTATGTGTGTCACACTGGTGTATGTGCATATGGTGCATGAGATGTATGTGTGTCACACTGGTGTATGTGTGTATGGTGCATGAGATGTATGTGTGTCACACTGGTGTATGTGCGTATGGTGCATGAGATGTATGTGTGTCACACTGGTGTATGTGCATATGGTGCATGAGATGTATGTGTGTCACACTGGTGTATGTGTGTATGGTGCATGAGATGTATGTGTGTCACACTGGTGTATGTGCGTATGGTGCATGAGATGTATGTGTGTCACACTGGTGTATGTGCATATTGTGCATGAGATGAATGTGTGTCACACTGGTGTATGTGCGTATGGTGCATGAGATGTATGTGTGTAACACTGGTGTATGTGCGTATGGTGCATGAGATGTATGTGTGTCACACTGGTGTATGTGTGTATGGTGCATGAGATGTATGTGTGTCACACTGGTGTATGTGCGTATGGTGCATGAGATGTTTGTGTGTCACACTGGTGTATGTGCGTATGGCGCATGACATGTATGTGTGTCACACTGGTGTATGTGCGTATGGTGCATGAGATGTATGTGTGTCACACTGGTGTATGTGCGTATGGTGCATGAGATGTATATGTGTCACACTGGTGTATGTGCGTATGGTGCATGAGATGTTTGTGTGTCACACTGGTGTATGTGCGTTTGGCGCATGACATGTATGTGCGTATGGTGTATGTGCGTATGGTGCATGAGATGTATGTGTGTCACACTGGTGTATGTGCGTATGGTGAATGAGATGTATGTGTGTCACACTGGTGTATGTGCGTATGGTGCATGAGTACGGCTTTCTGGGCCGAAACATGTTAGTCTGTTTAGTAGGGTTTTTTTATCCCCTCTCTCTATGTGCTTAATTTTAACCGTTATACAATAAAGTTAATTTATTTTAAAACTTGAGATGCCTAGCGGACTTTTTCTCTCTTTTTGTGGACTCTCCTTTGCCACTGCTAAGCACCTGGCTGCATTGCCCGCTGGAATATATGACCAAGAGGATACCCGAAACAGGCAATTTTATTACCCGAAAGCAAGGATTTCCAATACCCGGTGCAAACAGCGATCACACTTGCACGCACTATACCGGAGGTAGGGGGCCCCATTGGATTGCAGACCCTGCTTTGAAACACCCTTTGGACCAACAGGATTGCATTGGAGGCTTGGCTTCCAACGCGGACCAATCCACAAGGAGGATTGAGGCACGCCCAAGACACAGACGCTCCCAGGCTTTCAGAGAAGACGCTTACTCCGCGGATGGTGGACGGGCCGGTGCCCGGTAAAGCACGACAGCCGGTGAGTGGATTAAGCCTTTTGGGACTGTTTCAGTTTGTTTACTACCGTAAGGGGCTCCCTAGGATTGATATTGAAAGTGCATTTCTGTTAATGGAGTATGATCTAGGCACTCAAAGTGCTACAGCATAATTGTGATTGTGTGTCCTAGGCTGTTTTTTCTATACTGATTACATTGGTCGATGAAATTTGTATCAGGCGCACCGGGTATAATAATATACTTATGAATACTACATTGAAGTTTATCCTTATTCAGGATTTCTTGCTGATACACATTGGGATTTCAAAAAGGGTAGTCCATTGGTCTATTTTAGAACTGCAAGACGCTGCAAACTAATTATATACAAACAAACTTTTTTTGGTCATATAAAGAGCATTTCTCTTGTAGGATTTAAAGCGTTACTTATGGCTATTCAATATGTTTTATAAGTGATACAATAGGTTGGGATCCCCTCTTTTTTCCATGAGATGTATGTGTCACACTGATGTAAGTGCGTATGGTGCATGAGATGTATGTGTGTCACACTGGTGTATGTGCGTATGGTGCATGAGATGTGTATGTGTGTCACACTGGTGTATGTGCGTATGATGCATGAGATGTATGTGTGTCACACTGGTGTATGTGCGTATGGTGCATGAGATGTATGTGTGTCACACTGGTGTATGTGCGTATGGTGCATGAGATGTATGTGTGTCACACTGGTGTATGTGCGTATGGCGCATGAGATGTATGTGTGTCACACTGGTGTATGTGCGCATGGTGCATGAGATGTATGTGTGTCACACTGGTGTATGTGCGTATGGTGCATGAGATGTATATGTGTGTCATACTGGTTTATGTGCGTATGGTGCATGAGATGTATGTGTGTCACACTGGTGTATGTGCGTATGGTGCATGAGATTTATGTGTGTCACACTGGTGTATGTGCGTATGGTGCATGAGATGTATGTGTGTCACACTGGTGTATGTGCGTATGGTGCATGAGATGTATGTGTGTCACACTGGTGTATGTGCGTATGGTGCATGAGATGTATGTGTGTCACACTGGTGTATGTGCGTATGGTGCATGAGATGTTTTTGTGTGTCACACTGGTGTATGTGCGTATGATGCATGAGATGTAAGTGTGTCACACTGGTGTATGTGCGTATGGTGCATGAGATGTATGTGTGTCACACTGGTGTATGTGCGTATGGTGCATGACATGTATATGTGTCACACTGGTGTATGTGCGTATGGTGCATGACATGTATGTGTCACACTGGTGTATGAGTCTCGTGTTCCAATTGCCCTAATAGTTTTGATACCAATAATTCTTTATGTTTATGTTTAGATTAAACTTTGCATCTACATTTATTTTCCTCATCACCCTCATATTCCATCCAATAATTATTGATGAGAATAAAAGACTCCAGTGATTACCCCTATAAAAACACTGCAGTATGGGACTGGTTCTATGTGTTTTTTTCCCACACCTTACTAAATACCAATGACCTATTTATCTTAGTGTTGTCTTCCTCTGCCTGCGCGTGTTTTGATAATTATCCCCTGGAATGTTCTGAGCGATATTTTGTTTGTATTTTTGTGCCTGAGACTGGGTGGTTTCAGAAAGTTTTGCATATTATCAGCCCTTAAGCTGTGATCAGCATTCCTGAGCACGTTTGCCCTTGGCCAAGCACCCTACAGTTCTGGAAGATGACAAAATAGTATGGGCTAGATTATAAGTGGAGCGCAAAATATTGTTTACGTAAGGGCGATATTTGCACTCCACTTAGTAATACCAGCAGACTCAAATGTGCGCTGGTATCACAAGTTAGGTGCACGGAAGCATTGCGCTCATGGGAGAAATCTTTCATTGGCTCCAATGGGAGCCTCGTTCTCATGCCGTGAGACAGGGAATGAGAACAAGGGCATTGAAGGGGTTAAGTTGCTCAGTGATGGGAAGCAAATTGTAAATATATATGTATACTAATGTATGCATATATGTGTGTGTTTATATGTGTATATACAAATATTAACATGTAAATATATATGTATACTAATGTATGCATATATGTGTGTGTTTATATGTGTATATACAAATATTAACATGTAAATATATATGTATACTAATATATGCATATATGTGTGTGTTTATATGTGTATATACAAATATTAACATGTAAATATATATGTATACTAATGTATGCATATATGTGTGTGTTTATATGTGTATATACAAATATTAACATGTAAATAAATATGTATACTAATATATGCATATATATGTGTGTGTTTATATGTGTATATACAAATATTAACATGTAAATATATATGTATACTAATATATGCATATATATATTTGTGTTTATATGTGTATATACAAATATTAACATGTAAATATATATGTATACTAATATATGCATATATATATTTGTGTTTATATGTGTATATACAAATATTAACATGTAAATATATATGTATAGTAATATATGCATATATGTGTGTGTTTATATGTGTATATACAAATATTAACATGTAAATATATATGTATACTAATGTATGCATATATGTGTGTGTTTATATGTGTATATACAAATATTAACATGTAAATATATATGTATACTAATGTATGCATATATGTGTGTGTTTATATGTGTATATACAAATATTAACATGTAAATATATATGTATACTATTACTAATATATGCATATACATTTGTGTTTATATGTGTATATACAAATATTAACATGGAAATAAATATGTATACTAATATATGCATATACATTTGTGTTTATATGTGTATATACAAATATTAACATGTAAATAAATATGTATATAAGCATATATATATGTGTGTGTTTATATGTGTATATACAAATATTAACATGTAAATATATATGTATACTAATATATGCATATACATTTGTGTTTATATGTGTATATACAAATATTAACATGTAAATAAATATGTATACTAATATATGCATATACATTTGTGTTTATATGTGTATATACAAATATTAACATATAAATATATTTGTATACTAATATATGCATATACATTTGTGTTTATATGTGTATATACAAATATTAACATGTAAATAAATATGTATACTAATATATGCATATACATTTGTGTTTATATGTGTATATACAAATATTAACATGTAAATAAATATGTATATATGCATATACATACTGTATATATTTAGACTGCTATGTAAATGCACCCCACACGTGCCCACTTTAACCCCTCATAACTGCTTTTTGCATTTTTTAACATTTTGATGTTAGCACCAGGAAAACTATTAATTTTTTTGAGCTGCACTTACAATCTAGAGTTGTGTTAAGTTCCCAATAATGAATTCTCAAACATAAATCCGAACCATCGGCAGTGTAAAAACGAATAATTAGAACTGCAGGAAGCTGACTTGCAAATGGACTCTGTAAGGGTTTATCATCCTAAATATCTGTAAGTCTGTTTTATTAAGGTAAAGCAACCTCACTGGATAGAGGCGACTCAGTAAATGCGCAGCCAGAACAAAGCGCTGAGCGTAGGTGCCTAGGCGGGTTCTAGATTTGGGGGTGGAGGCTTTTCACCCCATGTAAGCATACAGAATACATATAGGGGACGATTTATCAATGTCTGTCCGACATGATACACTCAGTGGATCAAGTCCGACAGAAATCGCTAAATGCCAACAGCAGGTGGTGAACTGCTTGTGCAATGCCACCCCCTGCAGATTTGCGGCCAATCAGCCGCTAACAGGGGGTGCCAATCAGCTGCTAACAGGGGGTGCCAATCAGCTGCTAACTGGGGGTGCCAATCAGCCGCTAACAGGGGGTGCCAATCAGCCGCTAACAGGGGGTGCCAATCAGCCGCTAACTGGGGGTGCCAATAGGATCTGGCGGATTGCAGACCGCAGTCTCAGAGGCAGCGGACCAGTTATTGAGCTGCAGTCTTTAGACCGCTACTTCCTAACTGCTGTTTCCAGCGAGTCATTCGGAGCTTGATAATTCAGCCCCATAGAGTGCTCCTGTACTGGGATTTGTTATTTTAGGCTAGATGCTGGGGTGCTAATTTTCCGCACAGTATTTTGGGGGTAAAGTTAGTGGGTGTTGAAAAGTGCCTTTACATTGTGGTCTAATGGGAACTGTGTGTTCCCAGTAAATATATATGTATATGATTAAATACATATATATGTGTATGTGTTAATATGTGTATAAATAAACACATAAATATATATGTATATGATTAAATACATATATATGTGTATGTGTTAATATGTGTATAAATAAACACATAAATATATATGTATATGATTAAATACATATATATGTGTATGTGTTAATATGTGTATAAATAAACACATAAATATATATGTATATGATTAAATACATATATATGTGTATGTGTTAATATGTGTATAAATAAACACATAAATATATATGTATATGATTAAATACATATATGTGTATGTGTTAATATGTGTATAAATAAACACATAAATATATATGTATATGATTAAATACATATATGTGTATAAATAAACACATAAATATATATGTATATGATTAAATACATATATAAATATGTGTTAATATGTGTATAAATAAACACATAAATAGATATGTATATGATTAAATACATATATGTGTATGTGTTAATATGTGTATAAATAAACACATAAATATATATGTATATGATTAAATACATATATATGTGTATGTGTTAATATGTGTATAAATAAACACATAAATATATATGTATATGATTAAATACATATATATGTGTATGTGTTAATATGTGTATAAATAAACACATAAATATATATGTATATGATTAAATACATATATGTGTATGTGTTAATATGTGTATAAATAAACACATAAATATATATGTATATGATTAAATACATATATGTGTATAAATAAACACATAAATATATATGTATATGATTAAATACATATATATGTATGTGTTAATATGTGTATAAATAAACACATAAATAGATATGTATATGATTAAATACATATATATGTGTATGTGTTAATATGTGTATAAATAAACACATAAATATATATGCATATGATTAAATACATATATATGTGTATGTGTTAATATGTGTATAAATAAACACATAAATATATATGTATATGATTAAATACATATATATGTGTATGTGTTAATATGTGTATAAATAAACACATAAAAATATATGTATATGATTAAATACATATATGTGTATGTGTTAATATGTGTATAAATAAACACATAAATATATATGTATATGATTAAATACATATATGTGTATGTGTTAATATGTGTATAAATAAACACATAAATATATATGTATATGATTAAATACATATATATGTGTATGTGTTAATATGTGTATAAATAAACATAAATATATATGTATATGATTAAATACATATATGTGTATGTGTTAATATGTGTATAAATAAACACATAAATGTATATGTATATGATTAAATACATATATGTGTATGTGTTAATATGTGTATAAATAAACACATAAATATATATGTATATGATTAAATACATATATATGTGTATGTGTTAATATGTGTATAAATAAACACATAAATATATATGTATATGATTAAATACATATATGTGTATGTGTTAATATGTGTATAAATAAACACATAAATATATATGTATATGATTAAATACATATATGTGTGTATGTGTTAATATGTGTATAATTAAACACATAAATATATATGTATATGATTAAATACATATATATGTATGTGTTAATATGTGTATAAATAAACACATAAATGTATATGTATATGATTAAATACATATATATGTGTATGTGTTAATATGTGTATAAATAAACACATAAATATATATGTATATGATTAAATACATATATGTGTATGTGTTAATATGTGTATAAATAAACACATAAATAGATATGTATATGATTAAATACATATATGTGTATGTGTTAATCTGTGTATAAATAAACACATAAATATATATGTATATGATTAAATACATATATATGTGTATGTGTTAATATGTGTATAAATAAACACATAAATATATATGTATATGATTAAATACATATATGTGTATGTGTTAATATGTGTATAAATAAACACATAAATATATATGTATATGATTAAATACATATATGTTTATGTGTTAATATGTGTATAAATAAACACATAAATATATATGTATATGATTAAATACATATATATGTGTATGTGTTAATATGTGTATAAATAAACACATAAATATATATGTATATGATTAAATACATATATGTGTATGTGTTAATATGTGTATAAATAAACACATAAATATATATGTATATGATTAAATACATATATGTGTGTATGTGTTAATATGTGTATAAATAAACACATAAATATATATGTATATGATTAAATACATATATATGTATGTGTTAATATGTGTATAAATAAACACATAAATATATATGTATATGATTAAATACATATATATGTGTATGTGTTAATATGTGTATAAATAAACACATAAATATATATGTATATGATTAAATACATATATGTGTATGTGTTAATATGTGTATAAATAAACACATAAATAGATATGTATATGATTAAATACATATATGTGTATGTGTTAATATGTGTATAAATAAACACATAAATATATATGTATATGATTAAATACATATATATGTGTATGTGTTAATATGTGTATAAATAAACACATAAATATATATGTATATGATTAAATACATATATATGTGTATGTGTTAATATGTGTATAAATAAACACATAAATATATATGTATATGATTAAATACATACATATATGTATGTGTTAATATGCGTATAAATAAACACATAAATATATGTATATAAGCATGTACATTTATATTTACCATTTGCTGCCATTGCTGCGCTACTCACCCCTTCACTTGGCTAATTTTCACACCGTCCCTCCATTGGAGCCTATAGAAGTGCGCTCTCATGAGCACT